>NC_060159.1:21672161-21702072 GCF_021292245.1 Micropterus dolomieu
AAATCTGATACGTAAAGCGCCTCTCCCTCTGTGCCAGAAAAGACATACCAAGCGGCTACAGTGATAGGTAGTGCAGTTAGATGAGAATAACAGAAGAAAAATCTGAGTTTTTACAAAGTTTTTGTCACATTTAATTGTTGTGAATACAGATAAGCACCTTTCGACCCGCTGCAGTGCCATTACAATGATACTTTACTTTTGTTTGAAGTCCCTGTCAGCGCATCCACACATTTAAGGTTATTAATTTATTCATGGCCAAATAATTGAAGCCTGGTTTCTTGTTCACATTTTACAAATCATGGTAATAAAGAAAAATAATAGCCAGTTCACTGTACTTAAAATTATCCACAAGCACCGAAAGTGTGTGAGTATTAGCAGGTTCCTTATCCAGATGGTCTACAGGATAGAGGTTTAAACCAAATTAAATATTTTTTACGTTACATATTTTATTTTATGAAATGTGTAGAAAATTATACCCACTTTCTCAGTTTAATTTTCAAATTCCTTTGTTTACCATCTGGCAAGCAATGGGTCGACTAATGATACTGCAATTAGTGAAAAATGAATGTGTGTATTGTCGTGTGTGTGTGTGTGGGATCAGTATTCTAATGAGGACAGACAAAAGAAGTCTGTAGCTCAGAGCCAATTGGACAGAGAGGAGCAGAGCATCAGAGAAAGAAAGCCGGAGAGGGGAGTGAGCTAGTTGGGGGTTAGGGAGGGTTCAGGCTGGTGGCAGTCAGTGCCTCAGGCAGGGTTTTGGGGTCAGGCCCCCCCAGACGGCCACACTGGCCCCCCCGGGCCCCGAGAGGGGGGATACCAGGACCACGCCAGCCAAGGGAGGGGCACTCAATTAGGGCAGTGTTCAAAATTTTTGCTTGGTGCTTCAGAAGAGAAGGCCACCTGATACCTATACACCTCAAAGATCCCCCTTCACCCCTTCACCCGACTGAATGCACCTACTGCTGACTGACACGCTCAAGAGTTTGAATGGGTTTTTTTTTAAGGCTGAAAATGATGCTCATATTTAAATAAAACTTTGTCAACCCATCAAAAAGTATTTCTGTCCCTCAGAATTTAAATACTGTTAAGAAGGAAAAATAGCATACTAGATCTCCCCATTGTAATAATTCTCTTCCCACAATAAATAACAAAAGCAATGCATGCTGTACAAATGCATGGAGATTTTTAACTGGATCTGTATCCAAGTACACAAACTCACGGGGAATCATGCTGGTTTGCTTCAGAATACCTAAAATCAGGGCTTTATTCAATAATTAATAAAATCAGACTGATGACCACAAACTAGTTTTCTAAATTTGTCATCAAAGTTGGGTTGCAATTGCACAATGCACTAAAGAGTTTAGGCAAAGTGGCAATAACTATGAAACACTTACAAGGAATAATGTGTTTTTTTGTGTATATCAAAAAACTAAAACTTTTTTGGGCCTATTCAAATATTCCCTATTATCAGGAGCACTGGATAAAGGTGGAAATGATCTGCTGGAAAAGTCCTGGTCATACCATAAAGTGGCACAGCAAAGTTCCTTCACTCCTCACAAAATATGTGGCCCTAGAAGCTTGATGACTATTTATAATTCTTGAACATGCTAACCGTGGCTCTCCCAGCTAGCTGGCTTGCTAACTAGCAAGCTTGCTAGGTCAGTCGCTAACCCAAGATGTATTTGTACCATCAACTCATTCATACCACAACATTCCTCTTTTGTGGAAGAAATCTGTGGGCAGCAAAACAAACTATTGTGGTTTTGATAAAGAAGTTAGTCAATAAATGGCCTATTTCCATCATTCTGTGAACAACTGATCTGATTTTATGCTGCACATGGCTTGAGTCTGCGAACAGAAGCGCACAGTGAAAGAAGTTGGTTGCCTCGCTGAGAGGATGGAGGTGTGCAGCTGTTGCCTGCAGCTCTTCATTAACAACTCACTGTGGCTTCTTCTTGTTGTTACATTAGCCTACTTCCTACAATATTTCAAACTGAAATCTGTTGTCAAAAAATGTTGAAAATGTTGTCTTGTTTTGTAGACACACTTATGAGGAGCTATGGTGGTCAGTACTAATCTCACTGACAAAAGCATTGCATTTCCTATGACTTCCTTATAATAAAAGTTTACTCGTGTTTCGCCAGTTAAATCCTTACCCAGTTCATAATACTGCAAATGCAAGGCCTTTCATCAGTGGGCCATCAGCTCAATCACCATTGTTACATCATTCACCGATAGTGACTTAACAGGCATTTATTTAAATGAAAATTTTGATTATTACCATAAATTAATCTTTAACCTTACAACAAAGAGTCATACTTATTTACCTCCACTGATCATGGTGGCTCATTGTAATGAACTACAACAACATTGTGGTGTTTTAAATTTTAGTGTGATGGTACCACACCTCTTGAATCACAATATAAAACAAAGAAACTACTTTCAGTTCAGAAGTTAGCAAACAGTACTGTGTGACCACATGGTGGTGCTTTGGATCTGGATCTGCACCATAGTTGTCAATTTACCAAAATCTATCAACAAGTTTTTTACGTGATCCTACTATCTAACCGCTAACTACAGTTGGTCTAATTTGCAGAGTTAATAAATATGTATTTGCACTCCCCCATATTATTATATCAGAGCAGGATTGAAGACTTATAAAGAACAAAAGGGAGATTTAGATGGTACTGATGTAGAGATGGAAATTTTCAGTTGTATTTGATTTGGCCAGTGTGTTTGTCTCTGAGGTGCTGCTGCGTGTGTTTGTGTATTTCTGGCCAGTTTCACACAGTTGCATAATTAGCAGTAGCATTAGCATGCCTAACATCTCAGCTGCTGCTCTACAATACTCTCAGGAAAGAGCCCTGTTGAAAATCCTCCCAGTAACTGTCAATCTCTGGCTTTCTCTCACACAAATTCTCTCTCTATGTGTCTTTACCGCTCTCTCTCTTCTCTCTGTGTGTTTGTGCAAAATTTCATGCATTATTGGAAAATCCTCCTCATTGTCAGGCAGCAAACATTTCAACTCTTGTGGTTTTTCTCAGTTAACTTTATCATCTTTCTCTTTATTCAAACAGAGATAGGGGAGGCAGGGCTGTGCTGGATCCAGGCATTCCTCGCTGATCTGCCACATTCGAGCTGGTACGAGTTTCACTGTTGCAGGATATTTTGTGTAATTAATTGGTTCTTCTGGGGGTCAAGTGGTTTCATCTCATTTCAGCCGCCTTGTACATCAAGCAGCCATGTCTGCACCTGTTTCCTGCTCTCAGCAGCTGCCAACTGGGCCTCCCAAACCACTATTGATCCCATCAGATCACACACACACACACACCCTTGTGCACACACACATATGCAATGCTTTATTTGTATCTGGTAATTAAATTTGCCAGAGCCAGCCTTGAATATTAAAGTTCATTTAGAGTTTATTCTTAATTTGTTTTCCAGATATCTAAGAGCTACTGCGTCAGTAATCACTAGACTTTAGAGCACATTTAACATCACAAGTCAGATTGAAAGTATTACATGGTAAACATTAGTGGACATACAGCAGAAGTTACAATAACATTGAAGGTTTTAAGATTAGTCTCTACACAACTACAAAAATATACATCAGGCTTTTTGCAGTTTTTGTTACTAAAAATTGTTACCTGCAATTCTCTTTCAGATGCTGGAGGTGCAGTGTATTTATTCTGTATAACATAAATTCACAGAGTTTCACCTCATTCAGAATATACCTCAACTGTAGAGGAAAACAAGGCCAAAGTCCCAATCTCAGAACTCACGGTGTCATGGACTTTGAGGCGCACTCCTGCTATGTCCGGGAGGGTTTAGGTCTGTCCCACTGTCAAATCGTCAAGTGCATAAGGGCGCTCTCGCATACTTTTTGAGCTCTTTATGCACACTTCCCTTACGTCTGCATCTATGCAGACTTTGGCAGATGGAATTACCCACAATTCATAGCGTTGTGACATTAAATACGGGGTTAGCGGTGAAAGCAAGCGCTAAAAAAAGGTTAACAAATATGGAAGGAAAAAAAATAGGTTTACATGCTGTTTTTATAAGAAACGAGTAAAATGATAATTTGAAAATGACCTCTCTTCCACTGGTAATTTTCAAATTAATTTACTCGGCGAGAGACTGGAATATGTTCAGATCAGACAGTCAGTCCCTTCAATGCCTTGGTCGAAAATAAAGTCCCAAACCCCTGCGATGGACTGGCGACCTGTCCAGGGTGTACCCCGCCTTTCACCCGATGTCAGCTGGGATTGGCTCCAGCCCCCCCGCGACCCTGTACGCAGGATAAGCGGTTGACGATGGATGGATGGAAGTCCCAAACCCACAATTGTTTTGGCATAGTCAGTGTAACCTAATGTGTATGTTGCAAAGTGCGGTGCTGTCCCATTATACCATTTCAGACCCTTACAGCATCTCGCAGTTAAACACTTACCAGGTATTATTATTATACTGTATTACTGTTCTGATGGAATTACCACAGTTTAATATAATATAGATTGTACACATTGTCCTTTATGCAAGGCAGTACAAAGTACAGTTTTTTTTACCCCGTTATCTTTTTCACACTTTTTTTGTTTCAAAATTACCAGGCTATAACAAGCTATTATTAGAGACCAGGCCATATGTTACATAGTTAATATCAGATGTATTAATACAATACAATATATTTTTGAGAATTTACAGTCAACTGGGCAGGTAAGGAGTCTGAGGAAATTTTTTCAAGGACATTTCTTTTTAAACTGCACACACCTTATATCCAAATGCCTTCAAGTACTTTGAATAATAGGAGGAGGTAGGGTAGGCAGGAGAGGCAGGGGAAGGAGGGAGGTCTTGGCTGTCCCACAGCAGACACTGGAGCTCAGGACTCCTCATGCTGAAGAGAAGCTTTTGTTGAGCACTTGACAAAAGGGTCTCACTCTGGAGGTTAGAAGTTTAGAGAGGCCACACAGTTTACAGACATTCCTTCAGAAAGACTGATCCATGACTTAAAAGATTTGTGGACCTTTTACAGGTCTGTTATTTCATGCTTAAATATATCCTATAATAAGTGACAGTATGAGATGAGCATTAGGCTGACCTTTTAACACTGGTTTTATTACAGCATATATAATTAAGGACACATTACATTTTAATACATAATACTGAATGTTATAAATGCATCAACATAAATATTTGTTCAATATTTTACTGTAGATGGAATAAGCAGGCTCCATAATGCAGATTTGATTTGCTCTGAGTCAGATATTCCTTAGAAAAATTAATTAAAAATATTTTCTCAGACCATTTCAACAGCTTGTAAACAAACTGGCATACAGAGGACATGGTGTATACCTCAAGAAGATCTTAATTTACCCCCAAAGGGAAAGTTATCATTAATCAAAAAAAAAAAAGGACAAAACAAAGAAGACTTTTAACTGCAAAACATACTGTTCTTGTCCTGTCAAGTGAAACCTTCCTAAAGGCTTCCTTAACTTCTTTAATGTTGAAGATTTATATGCTTTTCTGAATGTTCTTCTGAATGTTTTTCTACCAAACTTAAACAAACACAAACCAAAGATGTTTATAGAAGTAAAATACATTTATGGGATAACAGGTTTGCATCCAACAGCAATGATGTGGATACATTAGTAGCCAGTGTGCAGCTTGTAGCCAGTTCATGAAAGCAATTAAAAAAACTATTGCCTGTCTGTTGTCTTAAACACTCAGAGCATACATATGCAAATACATTCTGCAAAAATCTACAGTTCATTAATTACATGGTGGGATTTGTCTAAGATATTCTTTGAAATCATATTATGGGGATCTTTTCCAGCAGTGAGAAATTAGGGGGTAATACTTATCTTTACGCATAAAAACCTTTATGACACATATGCAGTATTGATCATTGAATTAATAATGATCTTGGTCCACCACCACAATGAAGGATGAGGGACATCTGAAGGCAAACTATGCTATGGTTAGGGTTCTAAAAAGATAAGATAATATACAGATACAAGTAGCTAAAACTAGTTCACTCAAAGCTCATCCCTCAGAGAGAGGGTGAAGAGTTTGGATATGCAGGAGCCATACAGTTATGGTGTGCCATGTTTCCCCCTTGTCTGCGGTCATTTCTGTAGAAGGAAGATTAATTAAACATTTTATGTTTATCATCCCAACCTACCTTTAATTATTAATGTACTTGTTGAAATTTGTGCCATACAAAACTGAACATGACCTTTGGTTGCTGCACATCAATCACAACTATCAAATTGTGTGCTGTTATTTGCAAAAGCCTCATTTTCTGTCCTGGAAACATCCTCACAGGAGCTGATGCATTTTACACGTTTGGTTTGCAAATAGAGAAATTGCCACCATGGCTCAAGAGGCAGATGACACCACCTACAGAATTTTAATCTTCTTGAGCTATCTGGAGAACCCCTCCAAAAACTGTGATACTGTGGCATGGTACACCAGGTTTCTGTTCATATATTCTACAACATTTATAGGTGTGCATTCAACTCAGGTTATGTAGTAGTTAGGCAATAAAACAAAAGCTATGATGTAACCAATATAATAATCTATTGTTTTTTGGTAATTCCGCAACTAAATTGTATTGTGGCTCTTTTTTTCCTGTTACTAGTGATTAGATGGAGATGCTAAATCAGTCCAATGGGAGTAGTAAGACAGTTGGAATCCAAACTGTGTTCATCCTCAACTGTATCTCACTCAGAACAGAAACGAGGCTGAGATCTTGAGGAATGAAGACACAGCTGCAGCAGACAGTACGAAACCTGGATTTTGTTATGATCATATGCAGGGACATGAATAATCTGGTTTCTCTTCTCCTGTATCAAAACTGGGATACTAATGCGCATGTTAATGTACTCAGTGGAAGCTCAAAGGAAACACTGGGCACATTACTTGACACACGTGATTTCTAAACAGTGCAGATGTCAAAGACGAATTAGAGATGTCGCAGGAACACAGAAGAAGAAGCATGAGGTTAATTCAGGTTAAAACAACAACTGTGGGGATAAAAGAAATGTTTCAATCTGTGGGCTTTTGCACTTTTGGGGAGCACTGTTGCACCTGAATGCCCTGCAATGGGCCTGTGAGCTCAAGTGCAATGCATGCTGGGATGCCTTGCAAGTCTCTCTGAGGGGAAACTCTTAAATTAGAGATTGTCAGGACACAGAAACATACACACACACACAAACATGCAGCCATGGAAAACAGCGCAACACGCTTTAAAGCTCATCTGCAAACTGATTCTGTCAGGGAGACTTAGTGACGTGCGGCTGCCTCCTACAGCTTTCCTCCATAACGGCGCCGGTCGGCATCTGCATTGTGCTGTCCACCAGGGAGGAGGAGAGGCAGCAGGCTCTAAATAGAGCCTCGCTCAGTTAAATATTAACACTCGCCTTGCTCTGACAGAGAGCAGCCGCCATGTCGCCTTCCATCTCCACCACGAAGGAGATGCAACACAGCATAGCACTCAACCACACCCACACAGAAACTCATGGCCACAACACAAGAGCATGGACACAACACATACACAGAAATTAAGTTATGTTGGGGCTTTGCAAGGCTGATGGTGTTTTCCAGCATTATAGAGTCTTTCCACGCTAACCACATAGTCTTTATGTTTTATGTTTCATCAGAGCACCAAAATCCACAGTTTTTAACATTTGAAGCCAAAAAAAAATTCTAACGTTCAGCCAATATTTTCCAGTTTCAAAAATCTTTAATACTTTTGCAGTATTTTGATGTTAAAACTCTCATTCAATTTTTCACAAAGGGTGAGGAAAAGATCTTCTGAAGCAGCTGTCAAACCATCACATGACATATAAACAAACTTCTCCATTAAAAAGCCCGACTAATAAAATGCGATGGGTTAGCAGCAGGGTGAGGCTCGTTTCGCTGCAGGTTTTCAGTGACCTACAATGTCAGTGTAACCTCACACACACAGAAACACACACACTTTGCACAACCAGTGAGAAAGGTGGCTTTGGATGAAGCAGAAAGTGTGTGTGGAAGTGACAGATGATCTTCCTCACTATGGAGCGGTGACTGAGGAAAATAGAAAGAGGAGGTATTGATGTATTTGACAAGTCAAAAGCAGTGTGTGCAAGATGCCACTCTACACTAGGGACCTATTGAATATATTGTCCTTTTTAAAAATGATGAAGTGTGCAGAGAAATGCTGTGGAAATTATTATTTGAAATAATGTTCATATTGTAAGAATTTGTAGCGCACTATTTGTGTCCAGAGCAAATATATATAAATATATATACTATAAAAGCTGAAAGTAAGGGGGGAAGTCAAAGTTGAGGTGGTGGATGGGCATGTAACACATCCAATTTTCATGCAGAAGACTGGAACTCATGTCCTGTTACAATACAACAGTAAAGTTGCTTTAAAAAAAGATTTTCCCTAACCTTATTCTAATATTTTAGTTGTCCAGCTTTAACATTACCTTAGTTGTGTTATATCTGAAATAACCATGATCTTTACCCAACATAAACCATATCATAGTTGCCATGCAATGATACTGTAGAAAGGATTTTGTTTTATTGTTGGCAATGGACATAATCCGAGGGTTTGAAAAATCATCCAATATCAATGTTCTGTCTGGCAATAAGGTTGCAATGTGTTGTGGGAAATGTCAATTTTAGAATTAGGCAAATTTACAAAATGCTGAAAAATGTGTTAATGGAGCTCTAAATGACACCTGTAGCTATTTACAGTTTGAATTTGCATCCATTTGCTGAAATATCAATATTGCTGCCTGAATGGATCCCTCTCTGCTTTACTAGTACTGTAGAGGGTTTTCTTTGGCTTCTGGAGACGTTTTTTTAAATCTACCTTCTGCACATTGTTGTCAGGAGATTGTAGGAGCGAACAAATGTTTTTGTAATGCAATTTATTCCATTATCTGAAAAACATAGAACTAAATTGATGAGCCATTTGCTTTTAGATAAAGGCATCAACATTGATCAAATGGGAGAGGAATGAAGAGAAAGAATGAAAAACATCCCCAACATGAAATCTCTAGAGTGACTTGATGTTTCAAACATTTCTGAGTTTGATGTCTGTGAAGGTTCTCAGTTATCCAGGTCATAGTTGTTCAAAGAAGGTTAAAGTCAAGGGCAACTGTACTTGGTTGAAGTCCTGAGTTGAGTCCTGAGTTGAGTTTCCCCACAAGTCATTTCAGAACTGAAGAAGTTTCTTGGATGAGGGACGAAACGTCTTCTAGTATCTTCAACCAAGTCCAGTTGCTCTTTACTTTAACCTTCTTTGGATATTTCTGAGCTCCATCACATTCAACTCTGAGCTCCATCTGCACAGGAAGATTAAGTGATTCAATCAAAAGCTCCAGAACAACTGCTAAATGGACCTTGTGGTGAGATTGTTTATTCAACTGCAGTTTCCAAGGTCAAGACTGAACTCTGTAACTCAACTTTTAAGCCAACATGCATGAGAAGTCTTTGAAGAACTTGCATAACATAACAACTTGGCCACACTCCTCTGCAGATGAAGATCATGTGATACAGTGGAAAGCTCCAAACCAGCTACTAAATACACATTGTGGTGAGATTGTTTTGTCTGCTATATTTCTGTAATTGTACTTGAGGACCAAAAATGCAAATAACCCAATTGGTATGTTTTTAAGAGGCAGGTCCCACAGCAGGGTTGAATTGAAAGCAACCTGTTACATGAAACAAGCCTAACATATTTACACAACCTGTTAGTGTGAGCTGCGGAAAATAAGACTGAAATTATTAAAGTCGACAGAGCAGTCTAAAGAGTATCCAGATGAGGCATAGAGGAGAATCGTAAAAAAAAAATGAAAAAAAAGCAGACTTCAAAAAGCATTGTTGGAAACTATCAGTGTACGCACACACACACACACACACACATGCACGAGCACACACACATATTTATGCAATAAGGTATGGATTTGGTAGAGGTATTACACTCACATGTTTAATTCATAACTGTTTTCTTTCTTTCTGATCAGAAACATGAAAGAGAGAGTTTTGCCCGGAGAAAAAACAAAATGGCTGAACTCATCAATACTCGCCTGCCTATTCAGCAGGTATACGCAGGGAAAGGAAACAGAAATGACAAACTTCATAAGGACACTTTATTTTAATGGCGGTCCATGCAACATTGTTGCATTAGCTTTATTTGTATTGTATTATTCTTTTTTGTGGGGTTTATGATTATGTTGTTTTTATGTTCTGCCCCAAGGAGAAAACACACCAAATGAAAAAGCCTTTCTGCATGTCAATGTCTGTACAAGTACAAAAAGCAGATGCAAAGTAGACTCATAGAATGATGAGGGATAAGCAAAGTTTTGAGCGTTTTATAAAGAGTATCTGTTTTTATATTTGACAGAGTCATCTTGATCAGGATTTTTAAATGCCACAAAAAATCAATCATTCAACGCTGAGCTTCAGCTTTACGCTATCAACCAGTTTTAGTTACTGCAGCAATATGTTTTTCTTGAGTAAACCACATAGCATAACAGATGTATCAAGCTTTTATTAAAAAATATACTACTACAAATAATGTTTCTGTTCTTTTGACCCCATCCTATTTATGTCAATGAGCACAGGAACACCTCTCTGTATAATGCAGTACAGTTCAACAGCACCACAAATTACATCCTTCAAATGACCATGAAGTTTAATTAACACCACTCTAAAACTGAACATTATAACGGTCATATAGGTAAGATTTAGTGCAGGGCTGTTGTATTACGCTGCATGAGTTATAACTAGGTGGACCTAACAACAATTTTCCCATAAAGTATTCATTTTGTCTTAGTTTTCCACATGGAGGTCTTATTATACAGTAATTACACTGTAAGTACGGTGTTTACAATGTAAATTTGATACATATAATTGCACAGGTGCATCACCTACAGTGTTGGCTTTTACAAATCACCTCTAAATATGCAAGTGGCTGTAGAGTTGATAGGGTTTGGACCTTTAGCCATTGACCCTGCATGGTACACAGCCACCCTACGCCTACAATCACAATGGAACAAACTGAGAAACACACACATTGATGAATTACTTTCTGATGGTGCACTGACATCGCATCTAGTATGTTCACATTAATGTTAGTTGTACAATTTGTTGTTTATCTTGAATTATGTCCTCTTCCCTTATCCCTCAAAATATATCAACTTGTTATACTTTAAAATCCGAGTGAATAAATTGTCCCTAAACAAGTGGGCAGGAAGTGGGTCACTCTCTGTACCACAGTTGGTGAGTATTAAACATTCAAATGTTACTGCGCTAAAACACATAGCAGGTTTGTGGTAATTCAGCGGTGCCCCCTGTACACACTGGCTGATTTCACATCTCTGCTTGCTCTCTTTCTCCCCACCTATTTAGTCAGCTCAGGCTTTTTATCTCCTTTTTTACAATCACAGTAATATTGTAAAGCATTTGAAAGCTTGTAATTGAATGTTTTTCCTCTTGTACACTAAGATTCAATCGAGCATCTGAACATGTTATGATAAATCTGTTTTCAAGTCTTTTGGGGAAGTACAAGTCTGAAATCAATCAAGACAAATCCAAGTCAAGTCATGAGTTAGTCAAAATAATTCTTAAAGTGGGTATAATCAATATTTTTTATATCAACAACGTAAAAACAATGTGAAAAGTGATTTACTGCAGAGAATTATTACCAGAATCTGCAGGTCCCCTTGACTACAGAGCTTTATAGTGAGTTTCAGCTTATTATTTAGCTATCACACACAACTTAACTGTTTTGATTCACTCTCACCACTCTCACAGCACTGTTTTCGGCCGCTGCAGGCAGCCAGTTTCAGTGGAGAAGCTGTGAAAACCCACTTCCTGCTCTGCACCAAATGGCAGACAATCACAGTTAGCGACTAGCTGGTGAACATAGGCCAATAGCACAGTTAAAAGACAATGAACAATGGAGTTACATTCATCAGGTGGCCAGAAACATGACTCCAAATAAATGATAATTAAGTGGTCATGTTGCTCCGAAATTTTTGGATGTGTAAAAAATCAACTGTGTGCTAACAAGTTCGCCATATCAATTTAAAAGGTGATGATATATATGTTGTATATATATATATATATACAACTTGTTTCTGCTGCCCCCAAATGAGAAAAAATGGTCATACCAGGTTTAATTCAAGTCTCAACAAATTCAAATCTGTCAGAGTAAGTCTCAAGTCAAATATCAAGTCTCTAAGAACAAGAACAGGTCAAAGCGGGAGTAAGTCAAGTCTTAAGTCATTAGAGACAAATCCAAGGTAAAGTCTTGAGTTTGTGAGAATGAGTCTCAAGTCAAGTCTCAAATCATTTGAATCAAGTCCATGTCAAGTCTCAAAGCCGTCAGCTTTGAGTCAAAGTCCGAGCAAAGTCTTAAATCTGTCAGGGTAATTTCAAGTCAAGTCATGAGTTGTTTCAGATAAGTACAAGTCAAGTGTCCAGTTTGTCAGATTATTTTCAAGTCAAGTCTCAAGTAATTTAAGACAACAAGTCAGGTCTTGAGATATCCTTTGTCCCTAATATGGGTCAAGCTCCAAAAGCACTGGATCATACACCTCCCACAATGCAACTAGATAGTATCTTTCATGAGACTCTCCGTGACTGGTAAACACCTGCATCTTTCAAACTCCACACCACATAACTCAGGGATCATAATCTGTAGCCTCCAAACTGAAGCCCAGACACCTGAGCGATGTCAACTGGGGGACTTTTCAGAAGACATTATACAACTGGTTTGACAGACTGTGTAGTACTCCTTGTGACTTATAAATTGAGTTTGATATGTAAAATTGATTGTGTGCCCCTTTATGTCTGATTCATGTCCATGTCTCACGTTTAATGTGCAGCTCCACTAAAATGTAACATAAATTCAGGTCAGTACTTTCAGGAATAAGCAATAAAATGAGGGTTAAAAATCTATTAGAGATTACTTTCTCATGCATGATCACAGCAGTTATGCTGAGGCAACTCCTTGAGCAAGGTTGCCCAACCACCCTCCACTCAACATAGGGCAATAAAAGAAACATTCCCCTGCATTTCACCAGGCTGTAACTCTCCATCCTGTCTGATTGCTCCGATGTATCGCTTCCATTACAGGCTATTAGCCTGGCTGAGCCAAAGTGCAAACTTCTTGGTTGATTCATCTCATCGCAAGCTTGCATCTCCAGCCAGCGTTGGTCTCCGTTTGTGTGTCTAGCTGTTATAGTGAAGTCATTAAAAGTTAATCAGAGATGCACCATTGCAGCAGAGTGGGGAAGAATTGCCTCTGTCAGTGGCTCCGGGCAAAGGAAATCATACTAGAGAGAGAGAGGGAGAGAAAGGCAGTGATAGAGACTGAAAAACACAAGGAAGCAGACAGGCTGAAAGAGAGAGAGAGAGAGAGAGAGAGAGAGAGAGAGAGAGAGAGAGAGAGAGAGAGGGATTCTCATACTAATGAACCATCACTTCCTTGTCTCAACCGATGCCCTCTGAATCCCAACATCTGTCCCACCAAACCAAGCCTCATTATGGCACCCCTCAACTAACCCCACCCCACCACAGCTTCACACACGCACACACACACACACTCTCACACACCCATTCGCGGTCACATCCCGTCGAAACGCTGGGCGATGGTGGGAAAGTCTGCCCCACTGTAGTTGTCACATCAGATCTACAGCACGACGGCCGAGGGCATATGCATGTGTTGTGTGTGTGCTTATCTGTGTGTGTGTGCGTGTGAGATGTGGATGTGTGGGTGGGTGGTGGTGGTGGTGGGGGGATCTAGGTCTGGGGCTGTGCCTGAGGGCCTCGCCTGCGCTACAAAAGACTCCACTCAACTCCGGTTAGTCCCCCTCACTAGCATATCAGCACTGACGGACTGCACACACACACACACGCAAATACACATACCGACACTGCACTTCAGCGATATTCGCTCTGATTAACACTTTCCCCCTAACTGATAAGCAACTTCATACTAGCATGGACAGGAAGCCACAGCTATGCCACCACGTGCGATCAACACAAGATAAAGTCAGGAATAATCTTTGCATTAGGTTTACTTTTCATGTGTCAATGTGTTATGTGCCGTTTTTTCCCTCATGAACACATGGAAAATGGTGATTGATGAATGTGTGTAAATGTGTTTAGTAATGTGTGTGTGTGTGTGTGTGTGTGTGTGTGTGTGCGCGCGCGCACGCCGCGTGCTATCACTCTCTTGCTAGGGGTGACAGGTTGGTTGGGGACTAATGCAGCGCGACGGAACTGAATGTGGCCTCGAGCAAAGCAGCTGCCTGCAGCCAGTCCTCATCTGAGCTGTCAGACGCACACACTCACACACATTAGAATCCATTCCAATGGATAGAGAGAGTTCAGGATCCACACTCACACTTCTAAACACACTCATGAGCATTATAACCCCCGTCGCCCCTACTTTTCTGCTTGTGTGGCTTCCAGACAATAATAACTTGGATGAGGTGGTGGACATGACATGCTGGGTTTGGCTGGTTTGACTTGACACTCGTCTATTTGTTTTCTGGGGAACCACAGAACAGTTTTTTTTTTTATAAACTCTCATCATAAGCTGTTGGTGAAAGAGTGCCATCAATAAAAATTGTTGTCCTGGGTTTCTGATGTGGTGCACTCTGTTGTTTTACTTTTAAATGTTCAGAGATTAATAGACAAAGCTCTACTGTATGCTTTGCTATGCTATGCTTTAAAGAGGTAGTGTTATTCTCATTTTCAGGTTCAAAATCTTAATTAGGAGTTGTACCAGAACAGGTTTACACGGTTTAATTTTCAAAATACACCATATTCCGCGACCCTGTACGCAGGATAAGCGGTTGACGATGGATGGATGGATGACCATATTCTTCTCATACTGCACATTGCTGCAGATCCTCTTTTCACCCTATGTGTTGTACGCTCCGCTCTTGAGCTACAGTGATGCATCTTACTTGTTCAAAATCTTTGTTGGGAGTTGCACATGCGCAGTTCCCAGGTAAGGACTACTACCTAATCAGAAGCAGAGAAGGGCAGGTTGTAAGAAACAAGGTAGTGTGATCCAAATCAAAGCCGCTTCCGACTGCCACCGTAACCTAGCAGATGGTATAAGTTACTCACAAGTCCACAACCACACAACATCATTGTTCCACATCTTACCATAAACCACTACAGAAATCACCATATTTCAACTCACTTTTACATAAAAATTGGCTAAACAATTTGAACGTTTGCTCAGTAGCTTTCACATCGGGTGTAACGTTAGCATTATAGTTACAACTTTAGCTGTGTTAGCCAACATTTACAACAACTCCGCACTTGAACAGTCTGTGAAGTTACATTGCCGTGTTTATTTTAAATATAATTCACAACCACTAAAAGCATACTTACAGGTTGTGATTGTGAATTTCCAGGCTCAAACAGAGTCGGAGTTGCATCGTCTTTTAGGACTAAACATTGAACTGTTGCTGGTGTCCTGACGATCTATGCTGCCTTGCCAAAAAATGCTACCATAGCGCAAATCGATAGACTCGACTCTGCTCGGCCCTGCTCCGTTTTCCGTTGCAGATAGTACCCAGAGATCGTACGTAGCTTGTCATCATAGTGACGCCACACACAACTGCCGCGACGTAATGTTCAATGCGACACACACACCAGCGATCCACACAGCTTTCTCTTTTTTAAGTTAAAACATTTCAACATTACTCAGAATGTAAAGACAGGTAAGCGGTATGAAAACCTTCCAGCTGTGTTTTCCTCTGCCGTTGTTGCTGCAGCGGTCAGTGTGACGGTGGGAGCAGAGGGCTCTGTGAGCGGGCGGCTGGCCGGCCTCACACGTTCCTCCCGCGGGTTGGCACAGGCATCCTCCACAGCCACTAGCGGAGCTCCTCAACTTCAAAAATAATCAAGCACACATTTGTTCCGCCATCACTTCTCGTAAAACTGTCAATATTCGAAATCTACACAGCTGATTTCTCACCTCAAAACTTCTCAGAAGTGGATTTAGTGATGAAATTACATACGAAAACTGTAAAATATATAACTTTTTGTTGCTCGCCTCTGTCTGGCGCACACGATGATGATGCAGTGATAGTGACGATTCTCTCTGACCAATCAGCAGTCTGTCGTGTTTTCATGTTACATTTTAGTTTCCCTCAGCTCGTTTGGAACCTCGACGGAGGTGATACGAAAAAAAGTACCTGGAAGCAGGTACAGGTACAACATTTCTACAATGGAAAACCAAACAAAGGCGAGTCGAGCCAAGTCAAGCTGGTACTGTGCAGTGGAAAAGGGGCTTATCTAAAATCAAAGGGCCTCCGCTCAGACTAGCTTGGTTTGAGGGCGTACCTGACCCCTGCTAGCCGCTTGGCAAGCTTTATGATGCGTTGTTATTGTGACATCACAGTGAAGGAAGGGAAACAGCTGGACTACAGCTGGACTTTGGGGTTTTTCACTTTGCAAACCTATTACATGCACACAAAAGAGATATACCTCAATGAAGGAGAGTGAAAAAGCCAAAAAGCACAATACCACCTCTTTAATGTAATGCTATAATATAGAGCGAGCAACAACACAGTAAGTAGCTTAAAGTAACTAACGTTATCTAAGTTGTGGGTTAGCAAACCGTCTACTGTTATTGCTGCAAAGTTAACATTTAGAGAAGACGAGACGGTTTCCCAGAGCCAGCAGCGCAGCTCCAGACAGCGAAAGAACTCACAACTCTACTTTAGCTAACATCACATCAACAGCATCTTGGCAAACTAGAAAATAAGATGAGTGTCTGTGGGCAAGTAATTTAAGGTTACCTGATACAAATCATGACTGGAACAGTGTTGTGTAGCTCTGTCCAAGCCACTTTGTTTGTTTCCCATATACAGAGCCGGGGATGTGTACTGAGTAGATTTTTTTTAGCGCACACACAGAACAGACAGCTTGTGGACTGTAAGGAAATATTTGATGAATTTGACAAAAAGACATGTATTTGATTAGACTCACATACTGCACCTTTAATACTAATTTTCTCTTGACTGTTACTTCTAATTATAAATAGTTAAATTACTCATTGTTGAGTAACCCATTACTACATGACAACAGCTATGATATGATGTGATATGATATGACCAATAAAGAATAATGCTATATGATACAATATCACATCGGTTCCCAGCCTTTTTGGCATGTGACCCCTTTAAATGAAGCGATGTCTACTTGTGATCCCTACTTGACGATTATATACTTGTTGTGATGAATTCAACCAAGCAACATTTTTCTAAATGTTCTGAGGATGTTCATTTACACTTAAGGATTATTTTGTTACAAATACACCTCAGAAAAACAAATGCACAAGTGATGAAGTGAAAGTGATTGGTACAATTGATGACTTTCATCCATTACACCATGATGAACCAACAACTAAACTTAATTTTACAGTGATATGAGAACAATTGCTAAATGTTGGGTCTTCTCAGGCATGGCACAAAACAGAACTGTCTTGTCTGACTTGTAGCAATCAGACAGCTTCTGGTTTTGACCAGACATTTATTCATTGCAATAAATGAAACGAGTTGATCAACACTGTGTTTAACAATATGAAAAGTGGGGAACTTTATGTGATTGCATCCTTGGACTGTGTTCCCTTCAGCTGGATGAAATGGGCTAGATTCTGTGTGATTACTGCTGAACAGTGGGCTCTGAGGGAAAGAAGTATAATGAAAAACACACTGTTGGTCACAGTTGCCCTGCAACGCTGCCTCAAAACCTCAAAATGTTGCCCGTGGCCACCAGCACCTACTCCTCTCTTAGCTTAGATTCTCTGCTTCTGGTCGACCTATATTTAGCCCCGTTGGGACTCCAGTGATTATACTAATCTCCCCAGAAATCCACCATTCTCTCTGCGGGCTGCCAAAAGTT
This sequence comes from Micropterus dolomieu, assembly GCF_021292245.1. Lineage (NCBI taxonomy): Eukaryota > Metazoa > Chordata > Actinopteri > Centrarchiformes > Centrarchidae > Micropterus > Micropterus dolomieu. Next base: position 21,690,093 of record NC_060159.1, read on the forward strand.
GGCAGCCGTCTACATTGTATAACAAAGCAGGGTTCCCTCAGATGTTAACCAGGAAGCAAGCGGCTTTGTTTGGGGTTTTTACATCTAAGATGAAAGATTATGATTTTCAGGATGCTCTAAGCAAACTTTCAGCTCAACCAGGTTTAGATTAAAAGAGGAGGGAATATGTTTATCCTTTAGAACCAGATTATTTGACCTTCATTTAACCAAAATTGCTCTCATTTTGAGCGTGCTATGTTCACAGAGCTTGGATTTAGATGATGAAAATGAAGAGAGGATTCATGTTGGTAGAAATACAGCAATATCTTTCAAATTATCTACCCACTTGACCTTAATTTTGCCCAAATTGCCCTCACACAGATGATCCTCACACTTTTTCAAATGACACTGTGACTTTTTTCCACTTTGGCGTGTTATTAATGTCTTTTATTGTCTGTAATCTTGGGGGCAAATCTTCCACTTTATTGGGGCTGACGTTCAACTACCCCCATGTTTACATCAGAGCCAGGGTGGTTGCCATGGAGACGAAGTGCCCCTCTTAACTGGTGCACTCAGGAATAATGCATTGTTGAACAGTGCCTCAGGCTACGCACACACACACCCATACACACACACTAATCCTTAACATCTGCTATAGCGTATGTGTATATGTGTGTGTGTGTGTGTGTGTGTGTGTGTGTGTGTGTGTGCAAGAGCGAGTTGTTTGTGCACGTGCATAAAATGCACATCAGTGCTTCACCTGGCAAATTCATTGATAATCAGAGTTAAGGTGGAGTCCATTAGGTTCATTGGTATTTGCAGCATGCAGTATACAGCCGCATGTACATATACTGTACTGTGTGTGTGTGTGTGTGTGTGTGTGTGTGTGTGTGTGTGATGGTCAAAGTCATGGAAGGGGTGAGTATGTGAGCCTTTTCTACACTACTGGTGCTCCCTCTAGTGGCTAGTGACCATCACTGCTCATCTACACACACATGCAGGTATACACACAAAAAAAACCCTGAAAGATGTTAAAAAACGAGAACAATGGCAGATAATTGGTGACCTTTTTTAAAGTAGTTTTATATTCAGAGCAGCGATCGTACTTACTAGAAGCTGCAGATTCACCAGGGACAAGAAAACAGAGCTCCCTCTGGTGAAGATCTAGTTGCTGACTGGCAGTTTGGAGAAGATCTCAATATGGGCTTATTTGGAAGTCCAGACAGATCCTGTTGGGAATCAGGTACTCGTCCTGAGGCGTTGTACCTGCAATAATTACCCTGCTCTGGAAATAAGTTCATAAGGGACTCACAGCCCAGCTACAAAAAGCACCCATAGTAGGCAGGGCAGGCTCCAAGGACAGAGCCAACACCATTAGGAAGTTTCAGCTTGCTTCTGAGGAGACAAAGTTTATCTCCACTGACTGCCGACTTGCTAGCCACAGTGCGGAACGAGACAAATATGAACAATAAAAAGCCACTTAACAAATAGTGTGATGTTTTAAAAGTATAATTGGGGCATCTTGATTTTTAAAAGTCTGAGGTGTGTGTGGCAGAGGAAATTAGAATCCTGAGTCAAACTCAGCTGATGGAATCAGACAAAAACAGAATGAGGTTCCTGCACAACAAAAGCTGTTTAACAAGGGTAATTGCTGCTTGAAATTTGCAAAAATCTGATATTTTATGCATGCATGCTACATTTAGGTGATGCATTCCTTGTTTGCAGCCTCCCAGAATCAACAAAACTATTTTCTTTGTGTGTTGTTACTGCTTTGCCAACATTAGGTTGCTCCTTTCATGGCAATGAACCTTGTTTAAATTTGAATGTGAATTTGAATTTTAGAGGATAAATGAGGGAGGGGATGAGGGGTGAGAGAAAAGAAAGTGGGGAGAGAGAGAGAGGTTGTCAGTTGCCTGTCTGTGTTTAATGGAGGTCCCTGGTGTCGCCCTCAGGCTCCTTCACTTCACAATTAATGGAGGATCTCTCTGGGGAAAGCCATGCTTCTCAATAACACCTACACACACACTCACACACATGCACACACCTAGTAATAAACCTTCTGGTTTAGCTGAACTCTGCACCGGAGTGCTGCCTCGATGTGAGCCCCATCTCGGAGTTTGTGCTGTGGGTCCTGAGCAACGCCGGCCGCTGGTTTGTCTATTCAAACCCTGAACTGGCTCTGTTTGTGCCAGCATCACCAGCCGCCATACCGAGCTCCACACAGGGGGAGGGGATGGAAGAGGGAGTGGTGGTGGTGGTGGTTGTTAAAGATGGTATTGAGATGAGAGGAGGTAAAGGAGGAGTAGAAGGAAGGAGCGAAATGGTTTATCCTCAGAACTCAGGGTTGATTATATCTCTGCTCTGATCTGTCTGCTTTGTTTTTTTCTCCCGGAACTGCAGAAGAGCAGCTCCCGGTGTGGCTTCGTGTGTGTGTCTGTGTGTGCATGATTATATGTTTGAACCACTCAAAACACCAAAAACACTTATAAGATAGTGTAACAACAAGACAGATGCTTCTTGCAGGGTTACTAGACTACATTTACCCATAAATATTTCTGAACTCCAACAATTAAGAATGGTTGGTTCAAACCAACTAGAGGCTGAAACCAACTTTGTGTAAACCAGAAAATAGATTACGCCTTACTTCTTGTCACCTCAGTTTGATTTCTTGACTTTAAAATCAACTTAGAGTTGAACTTCTAGATCAAGATCATCACCAAAATTGACTCTATTGTGCATTGCCATGTCCACGCAAAATCAGTCAAATTTTTTCAGATATCCTCTTTCAAACTAACAGAACTTCCTTGAAAATGGTTCAGGAATACAAGTGATATAGAGAGAAGCCTCATGTAAAGGTCCTTTTGGGTTAACAGCAAGAAAGATTCTGGATTTTTCAGATCCAAGACTAATTTTAATATTTGAGACTCATTATGATATCCCTTTTTTTCTTGAAATATCTTATTGTTTTTAGTCTTATTATGAATTTATTTTGCATATCTGAACTGCAATGTCTTGTTACTTATCATCCAAAATCTAAAAGCCTACCAATACCCATCTGATGCAGCTGTGATAAGATAATATTGGCTGATAGTTTAGCCCCACCATTGCTAGTCTTCACATTCACTTCAACATCTGGTCGTAAAAGAGCACTTGGGGTTTGAAAGGAAATTTATTCAAAGATAACAAAGGTTTTTATTATCTGTTTTTATATCTACACACAATTATCAATACAATTATAATTTATGTTAATTTTCCATATAAAATCAGCATTTCATTTAAGGTCTGTAGGTTAAGACTAGGATTCTGTGTGGTTTGTAAACCATTAGGTTTAGGAATTAATATTAAAATCAAATGCATTAGCTTAGTTCTGCAAGTACTGCTAAAGTTACATTAAATGTTTGTATTCTTATTATATCTGATTAGGATAAAATGCTAAATGGGATTAAATGGAATGGAATTCCCTTAATACCATTTCAAAACATATTGCATGTAACATTAGACTCAGTGAGACTCATGTGTAATGTGGCACTGAATCTGTGTAAACGTAACAGTCAAAATATCTCTGTGTTATCCAGACAACATTTCTATTTGAGATGATATGCTTGACCCTGAAGCTGGATAAATATAAGGCTCATTGAGCCCTCTTTACTCAGTTAAGCATACATGTATACGACGTATGTGTGTTGCTGTGAGTCCTTCTGCAGAAGACTTGAATAAAATTCAAAGAAAGACAAGTGTTTGCCTCGAAATGCCATCACAGTTTACAGTCCATGAATTTAAGAAATAAAAAAAATTATCCACAAGAAAGGTTAGGGTTAAGGTCTAATTCATTAGAAAATGACCATGTTTAATGTTATAATGTATAAGGCTGAGATCAGGATTAAGGTAAAAGTTTGATTTATAATACATGGTCCTTAATTATGATTAGGTTAACAAGGTTAACACTATCATCCATGAACTAAATATTAGAGTGTAAAATACAAAGAGGGAGTTTAATATTAGAATTAACAGGTTAAAGCAGACATTTTGGTTTAAAATCAGTAAATTAAATTTAGGATATTGAATAATTTGTGATATTAAGTTTGTGTTGCCTTTGATGCCCTGAGATGCCATTTCCTGCTACGTCTCCCACCTCTGGATGTCGAGTGCATATGGCGGCCTCTGATTGGTGAGCTGAAGTTGTACACCTGGACACTGCCGCTTTTCTCATTTGCATATTCATCAGATGGCTCATGAATATTTATGAGCTGGCTGCAGGCGCAGTGGGTGCCCAGTGGCTGCAGGGCATTGTGGGAAATTAGCACCATCACTAATTGTGATCCGCCGCCCCTCGAGTGTGTCAATCAACATCAGGAAGGATGATACTTTTGGGGGCACCTGTAGATCCGAATATGTATGCATGAAGAGATGGAGAGAGATCGAGGGACAGAGTTTGTGTGTGTGTGTGTGTGTGTGTGTGTGTGTGCGTACATCCAGGGCCACAAGACCACTCCGTTGCCATGGTAACATCTACCATCAGAGCACATGAGGCTAAGGCCTCAGGATCTCAGAGAGAGTGATGGAGTGAGACACAGAAATGAAATGAGCTATAGAGGCGAGATGAAATCTGTCTGTCTATTGTGTTGCTCTGAAACAAAGACTGACTACCTGTGACGAAGGTGAAAGGCATGCCTTGCTGTCTCATGTATGTAGAAATAGGATTTCACATTTTCAATGAGTCAATGCTGCCCTCTTCCTTTAATACCCTTTTTACCTAAATAAAACATTCCAGTGTGGTGGTGTGGAGTCTTTCTTCCTGTCTCTGACTGCCTTCATTCTCTATGAATGAAAATCAACTGGTGTAATTTTCTGAGGGCATATGAATGGCAAAATGTCTAGATCTCTCTCTCTCTCTCTCTGTCTCTCTCTCTCTATATATATATGTATATATATATATAGATAGATATAGATATAGATATCGCAGGGCTAGTTAGTACTTGCACTTACAGGGCTAGTTAGTAATTACTGCAGCTGCTGAGCTACCTGGGAATGTGCAAGCTAAAAGCTGTCTAAACTTCTTTCAGTTTCCTTTTACTGGGCTTTTCACTCCCCCTGTTTTCAAGGTTGTACATCATTTATTGTTATTTTTGGAGGGAGACCATTTCTCTTTTGTGAAGCAGTTTATATTCCAACAGAGGCAGTTAAATAAAAGTGGATGGTACAACACAGCTAATAAGCTACGATAGCTTCCTCTGTTTGGACTCACTGGCTCTCTATTCCCTCTGAGGCCAGCCAGCACTGTCAAGATGGCTTGCTGTTGGTCAACCGCACAAACTGTCGTATTAAGGTTTATAAAAATTGAACTCCACTGAAAAGATTTGCGTTGATTTACTTTGCCCAGGTGGGAAAATCCACTGATTGCAATGATTCAACTGGAATGAATTCATGTTGTTGTAAATATTTGAGTTCTCAACACGATCGGGCCTTTACAGAATAATTTTACCTATTTTTCATTATTTATTCAATTTTTAAGATTTAAATCTTCAGTAATAACCTGTAGGCTTGGGGGAGACGAAGATGGTATTGTTGGTGTTGGTCTTATGAGACTGTTTGACAAAACAAAAATATAAGTTATCAACAGCTTTTTCCTTTACTCTATAAGACTCCGTATCATCTTTCAAAAACCTATAGTGTTTAAACTTGCTACTGTTCTGTCTTCCTTAAAATTAAACATATTGACTGATGCTCTTGGTGTGAGGATCCACAGGAGTTCATATGTGGGGCAGGACGCAGCACATACACGTAGACATGCTACAATAAACATTACACTTAAATATGCACATTTCAACATGCATTCAAAAGCTAGAAGATACTGCAATGATATATTTATTTCTTCATCCTTATCCATCTTCGCTGTGTAAGTATTTTCCTGCATGTGAAGACTTTACTGTAATATTCACTCCTGAACACATACCATGTGATTTATGATTGCACCATCCAAAATTCTAATAAAAAGATATACATATGCCAAAGTGCTAAAAAAGCAACATGACATATGTTAAAGAAGTGCTAAATATACACGCCATCTTGCATTTTTATCATTTGATGTGACGCTTTTCAACACATCTGTGTGTGTGTGTGTGTGTGTGTGTGTGTGTGCGTGTGTGTGTGTGTGTGTGTGTGTGTGTTCAGGGACAAAGCATTCAGTGTTATTTCACCACTTTTTTTTTTTTTGAGTGGAAGTTTCCAGAACTGTGTCTTGATGAATTGCATGGCCCGGTGTTGGAAGTGCAAGATACAACAGTGTATTGCAGGTGAGTGAAGTCATTAATATTTCCTCTGTATCAATATCACTGGTGGTATGGTGTGTGCAAAAAGTGTGTGTGCCTCAGATTGACAGGTGGATGATCTCAGTGAGTAGCGCACCCTGGGATCGACTGCATAATCAGGGAGACAAAGGAGCAGAGGAAGAGACGAAGAGCCAGAGTGAGTGTGTGTGAGAGAGAGAGCGATAGAGAGAGAGAGAGAGAGAGAGAGAGAGAGAGAGGGATGAGAGAAGCAGAGAAGTGCAGAATAGTAAAATTCCCAGAGGGGTGAAGGGGTTGTGTGCTCTCGTCTCTGTTTATTTCCCTGCATTCGTTTGAAATGGTTTGTGTGTGTGTGTGTGTGTGTGTGCGTGTGTGTGTGTGTGTGTTTCTCTAGGCCTCTGAGTGTGTGTGTGTTTGGCAGGTGTTTGATGGTTTGCAGCGGTAAATGGGTTCATTGTGAGAACAGCAAAGGTTCCACATCAGGAGACTTCCCTGGTAATTATACAGAAGCAGTCAAGTAACCACACACACACACACACACACACATTCATCCCCGTATATGCTTGTTTCAGTGTTGTTGTGGTGTGTTTCCTGTGTATTGCGGTGTGTAATGTGGGTGTTTGTCTTGCCATAAAGCAGCAGGTCTGTGATCTCAGGTGCATGCGTATACAATGCGGTTGACATCCACGCTGGTTGTTACACAGTAAACAGGATTTCTCTGGCAGCAGATGACTTAAGAAAACAGCATATGAGCTTATGGCCGACCAAAGGCTCAAAGCTGAAGGAGTCTTTTATAATTGACTAAGTCTGGTTTCAACTTTTACAGTGTCTCTCTCAGTCCTCTCTGCTCGATTTGGGTATTGTTTCATCCACACTTTTTCTGTTTCAGATCTGCCTCTGTTGCATTTGAGGATAAACAAAAGCATTAAAGGCTGAAAAGACAACACAGTGAGAAAGTTGAGTTTGACAGTGGGGGAAATCAATGTGGCTAATGGTAGCCTGTGAGGGACAAAATGGAAATCCTTGTTCCAAGTATTTCTGATTCTGTTGGAAAAAAAGGAGAGGCTTTCTATACATTTTTTGTGTAGGCAGTTTTGTCACTGGATAGATGACAAAACAATGTTGTTTTTATGATGTTATGTTTACTGTCAAACTTGTCTACACAGCAGGACATGACAGTAGTAAGAGTGAAAGCTTTAATCCTACATTGTCTATCGCTTATTTTGGTGATGATCCACTGTGACAACTTCAAGAAAACCTAGGAATGCCCAGGCCATTAATTAACCAGGACCTCCTGAAGATGTTGCCTACTGTTTAAAATTGACATGCTGGCCAAAAAACCCCCAACAAATTTGCTTTCTTACCCAAGAATTAAATGAGAAGATCAATACCACCATTATATCTATATGGTAAATATAGCTAGTGTCAGATGCCAGTTAGCTTAGCTTATACAAATACTACAAATAGGGTGAAACACCTAGTAGTACCTCCTACCAGCACTTCTAACAGGTTTTATCAGTACATAAATGGAAGTGTAGTAACCGGACAATTTCTTAGCCAGCCAGCCTGTTTCCAGTTCTTGTGCTAAGCTAACAGACTGCTAGCTGTTGCTTCATATTAAACGTACTGACATACAGGGTATCGATCTTCTGATCCAAAATCTTGGCTGGAGTGTGATAAGCACACTTCGCAAAATGTTCTGTCCTTTAAAATGTTGGAGGTGCCCCTGTAGCCTAATGGTTAAGGCATATAGCACATACACACTGATGACTGTTAAAAACGGCAAAATGTCTAAAAACTAAAGAGATTATGGGAGGACTATCACTTTGAGTATTAAACATTCACCCCCCTTTAGATATTTATAAAATGGCTCTAAAAGGTGTGTGGCCAGCTTGTGAATGTGCTGGATTTAAACAGATAAACACGGGTCTAAAAGTAAAATAAACTTTAAAAACCTCCCTGGCAGCCTAATTCACTTTTGCTTTGTCCAACACTATGTTCCAAACAACATACTGTTGCTAAAATAGTTAGGTACAAGGTGCAAGGTACATGACTTCCAATCCTCCACCTTGCTCATTGGCTAGCCTGACTAAGCCAATCTTTGGTTCATTCACTGGTCATGATCCCTAGTGTAGTTTATTAATTGGCTCCTTCTGTGGAAGGCTGGCACTGTAATGATGGAACGGATGCAAGTTGTGCTCTCAGCCATATTTTGTCCTAAGTGTTCAGAACATCCTGAGCATAGGGAGAGACTGCCAAGAAGTGATTTATGCTGCTGGGGTAGTTGATTCTGTGGATGGTAGAATTTGTTGGACTCTACATGAGAAAACTACTGAATGATCTGTGGTATAAATTCAATGGATCTAGCATTGTTAAAATGTACAAAATCAAACAACTTTGAAATGTCTCCGTGTCATAGGACAAGGCTGTATGAAACTGGTTCTTGCTGGAAAGTCGTTATGTTCATTAACAAACCAAGTCAGGAACACTACCCGCCTTAACCTTGTGCTCCTTTCTAGTTTACTATAAGAAGAATTGCTTTTATTTTATATATTGCATGTTGTGTTTACGTGTCTCCCTGACTCGGAGAATATATATCTACATAAGACCATGACTTCAGACATTTTTTTAAATTATCATTATATTATCAACCATGGAAGCTGGTCATGATGCAGGTTGTTCTCCATAAAGGACAAAGCTGCAAACTTTTTAAAGCCACTGTTTCAACAGTCTACAAAAATTTCTGTCTGTATAACTCAGAATAATGTCCAAATAAATCAGATACCACCTCTTCTTCCTGGAAGATAATTTCAGGCCACGCTGGAAGTAACAGCTGACTAGAAACTAAATGTTGGCTGGACACCAATATTTGGTGTGGTGGCTCTCATCTTGAACTCTCATCAGATTAGTTTTTAATATCAACAGCCATTGTTTAATAAGCTTTAAAAGACAATGGCATACAGGGTAACAATAAAATGACAATTACAACTGTGGTCATATACAATACAGGAGCAAAGCTTCTTCCCATATGTAAGGTATTGAAAAAATGGAGACCGTGAGATTTTGTACGTGTATTCCCCAAAATAGAAATAAAAAACACACAAAGTTGAAGTTCTCAGGATCGGGATTTATTTTGGATTTATTCCATACAAACATATACGTGTTTATGTTATGTAAAAAATAGAAGTAACATCAGTGACTTACATGTTATGGAACTTTATGATAATAAAAAAAAGGTCAAAGTGTGCTGTCTGGAGGCCTTCATGGCACCTCTAAATGCTGCCCTCCAGTTGACTGTGAAGTTTGCACCATCTCCTGTGAACTTGTGAACACTTCACATCTCTGCTCCTGTTTTCAAAGCAATAATATCTGTCCAACTGCCTACTGACACTCACATCCACACAATAGAAAAAGACATCCTTGAAAATAGCTAACACTGTGAATGTGCAGGCTCTGTCTATGTGGCATATACATGGTTCACGCTATCTGTCATTTCTCACAACTCTCACAATATAAAACTCCAGTGTCTGTCGGTCGTAACTGTACTGGGCTGAAAAGCGGTTAGAGCGACTGGCCAGATTGTTTGATTCTTAAAGATTTTCTTTCACCAGTAGTCATGGACGCTACTTCATGTTGTTAATCCAATGTACATTACGCACATTTGTCCCTCACACAATCACACACATATAATATACATTCAAAAAGCTCTCTTTAAAAGATTACAGAGATTACACAGGAATTACACGATCAAAGTCATTGAACCTTCGTCACGCCCCCCCCTCCCTCCACATGTGTATACTTACTAGCTTTGTAAGTGAGAGATTGTGTGAATCTGTGTGTGTGTGTGTGTGTGTGTGTGTGTGTGTGTGTGTGTTCCCCTTCTCTTCTCAGAGACCCACAGGTTAATCTCCCCTCATGCTGCCTTGCCAAAGCGGCGCACTCTGCTGGCCAGGACAAGAACAGCAATAAGCGGATACACTTTCATGCATGAAAACAACAGCCAGACACTGTGGAAGAACATGTTTTGACATTTCACACAGGATCATTACAGATTGCTCAAGTGCATTAACTATATGTCCAGAGGAGGAGCTCGGTTCTGGGCCAGTCAAACAATGACAGACTGTGATTGAACTGAAAAGATGTTTCATTCTTTGCTGACCTTTACTTGCCCGGTTTCCCACAAACAAAAAATCTCGTGTTGGTTTCAGCACAGTACAGTTTAAAAGTCTACACATGTCAGTTGTTAACATGTGCTGTGTGTTGTGAAGTACCAAGACCTGAAATAGAGTGAGAGAAAAAGATGGAAATCACTAAAGGTTGAACAGAATGGAGCTTGTAGAGCTGAGATTAGACAAGATAGTAAAGGAAAAGGAAATGCTAACAAATTGTTTGCCTGATTAAGACTTTGCAGGTCAGAACATTGCATACATGAAACTAAATCAAATTTCAGTGTGCTGATGGCTTATTTTAGACCACTTAATATTCGCAGATCAGTGCAACCTAGTTAAAGAAGTCCTTAAAGCCATATTTTAAGGAGTCACAAGATAAACCTGGGCAGTCAGAATATGACTGAGAACACAGGGAAGCAGAGAAAACAGATCTGCTACACAAAGTTCTGTTCGTTTTTTCGTGCATTATTTGTTTTTATCTTGTGCATGTCCTGATCATTTGACCTCTTTAGGCCTCTAAAAATGATTCAAAAATAAACAAACACACTTTGGTTGTTTTGAACACAACCATTAGACTTAAGCAAAAAGTAATGAGGGGTACAAGTTAACATCACATTGTTTTAAGGGTTAACTGCCAAAAAGGTTGCAAACCTTAGTGTAAAATTTCTTAGCAAAGCTCTTGATGGATATAAATTTAGCAGGGAGAAGTGCATATGATAAGTTAACGGTTCCATTAATAACTTTTTCAAAAGGGCTGAATTACTACATCCACATGCAAGCTGTCTCAATAAAGCAGACTTGTGGGCAGTACTTGGATGTGTTGATGTGGCATTTGGTACCCTGCTTACTATAACAACCAGCTATTCGTGGGAGTTCTTGTATTCAGAGAAAAACCACCAAAGACCACAGTAGAAACAATCCACAACCAGCAATAGGCTGCATTTACTGCCAAGTCCAGCTAGCTGTGGTAGTTTGATGCTGTACATATATGAAAGTCTTCCATTACAGAGTAAAGTCTGACATCAACTGAAACTGTCTGCAGTGAGAATAAAGCCAAAAGGTCAAAGACCCACTTGACTCTTGGCATTGAACTCACCATGCAGGAAAAAGCCTCCATTAGAGCCTGGAGCCATATGAAAGTAATCACACAAGCAATTCACCATTATTTCATCTTTTTTAACACTGGCACATCTTTAATATTTGAAATCCCACAGACACAATTTAGATACATCATCCATCTAAACAAACAGCCAAAACTGAACCCAGTGAAATAATTGATTCATTTATGAGTAATAAAAGTAGTTTATTTTAACTTAGCTGCTGGATTGAATAGCTGCATTTTAAAAGAAAAACCGTTAGGAAGAGGAGGAGGAAGAAGAAGAAGAAATGATGAAAATCTGAAAGTAGTAGGCTATATTTTGCACTTTCCTCCCATCTGTGCATTACCAAAAAAAAAAAAAAAACTGGATGGGAAATAGTCAAAAGACTTAGCTTTCGTGTGATCTTCAGGAGCACTTCAGAAACTCTTGAAAAGAGCAGTTAATG
>NC_060159.1:21702172-21762350 GCF_021292245.1 Micropterus dolomieu
CCGTCACCACCAGCAACACAGCCCTCCGTGGAGGAAAACACCAGCGTTCCGATGTGGTCTCCTCTCGTCCAGCAGGCGAACGGTGTGTCTGCGGTCCCTCCCACGACGGTGTCACAGTCCCGCGAAGCCACGAGCTAACTTAGCCACAGAACTAATAGGTCTAAGCTCACTTCCCAGTGCAAATACACACACCTCCAGTGGTAGCCCCACAGTCACAAACTCCTACGACGGCGAGAGCAGTGTCCGATACCATGAATAGTCCAACTTAAAATGTTAAGTGCCGTAAAAGCACTGTTAGCTGCCGACTAGCTTTCGTGCTCGTGCAACTCTTCCCTCAGTTCCCCCTGTTCTCCCTTCTCGCATGATTACCCGTAGTTCAACAGGATACTTTATTAGTCACTAAATCTCTAACATTAACAAAATGATTAGTGAGCTTATCTTATGTAGTAAACCATGCTTAAAACATTTTAAGGAAAACACAACTTAACTGTTAAATTACCTGGACACATCTGAACAGAGCGAGGATAATTAAATGATAAATCCTATTGCATCTTCAACCAATAGACATTTGCCACTTCAGTAACTCTTACATCTTAACTTGGATTACATATGAATTAAGCACTTTAGCAAGCCCAAAAAAATACAGTAACCCACATATTCCAGAAAAAATACAACATAAGTGACATATTTTTCAGGTCATTACAAAAGCAACTGTGTAGTGATATGAGGATTCGGAAGTAATGGAATGTTGGTTCTTCGTTCTACATGTTGATAGCCTTGTTGGCTGAATCTCTTTTCTACCATACCAATCGATTCACTCAGACTTGTCATGAATAGCTTAGATAGCAATTATCTGCTTCCTAGTCCTTGGTAAGCTTTGATTGTTACCTTGGCTACCTTGGCTGTTGTAGCACTTCCTTGTTTCCCTGTCTACAATGGATCATTGTACATGTACAGTATGTCTATGCAAGCACTGCAGTATATAAGAGTTAATGGATTAAAGGCAAATCATGATTAAAATAGAGATATTGGTATTAGGGCCGATCTGTGCATAGTTTTAAAGATTGTGAAGGCTAAATAAAGCCAAATGTTTCTTTACTGCATTCTGTGTTTTGTCCACCTCTGTTTGCTATTGCAATGCTGATCTCCTTTACTAGAGCCCGACTCTACATCTCTGATGGTGTCAGGACAAAATGTTGACGAATGGGCGTTGCACGGTCTATAGCACATCATGTAAAAGGTCTCATCAAAGAATCTTTTGTGGTTAAATATAGCATCCTCTAATTAAAATGCAACAGTGAAACTTGAGCCAGTGTTACGTTCTCTTTCTCCTGTGTAAATCCGCTGATGCAAATTCATTTAAATTAAACTGATTGACATTTCTGGAATAATGCCCCTTTTACATAGCATATTACATTAATGTTTTCTCACTTTCTATTTAGTGCAAGACATGCCTTGCTGGGGTAAGACCCTGCAGCAGAGTTTGGAGTGCAGCCAACTCTATTTTGCAACCCATGTAATAACTACATGTCACATCTCCATTGCATTTGTTGCTGGTCATAGAAGGTGTAATAAAAACATGTTTCTGTCCTGAAGTCTAGTGACATACTACTGCAAATATAATACATAGCACATGTGTGTACCTCAAACAATTAGAATGACCATTGTCCTAATTATCACAAATATGTTATTGGTTATTCATTTTCACCTCATATTTTAATTTCTCTATTCTCTGCACATTGACATATTACAAAATACACCAAATTGTGGACAGGCCAAAAGAAGACCTTATCAAAACCCTCCATTAAGTGCCACTATTGATCTTGAAGGGGCAGTGTCTCCAGCTATTGATTTTAAATGGGTGTGCTGGTAGCCAGAGGATCCTCTAAAGTTTCAGCTGAGTGCAAATCCAAGGGTTTTAAGTAAATGATGGAAGAAACAGCACTAGAAATCAAGTGAAGGTTGGAGTTTTACTTTACTTGACCTTGCGCTCTGTCTATTCATGACCATTTGGTGACCCCTTTGGCCTCTCTTGCTGATATTAAATTTTGTACTTTAAGTTTTGTAAATTTATTGAGTATACGATTACCAATTACACCATAAAGGTAGATAAAAAATGCTTTTTTATCTTTGCTTATCTATGCTTTTATCTTTTTTTAGCTCCCTAGCCAGTGTGGTCTGTGTTGATTTTAGAGTTTAACAAATTAAATTAACTATGAGACATAAAATGTCAGTCAGTTGTCTAAAAAAAATATCCAAATTGGTGGTTTGAATGTAAATTAGATGTTTGATCTATCAATAATGACATTAACTCAACTGTCTATGTATGTGAGTATTGCACATGTTATTCTAAACACAACATGCTTTTTAGTGATAGGGACTATATAATGGTAATTCTATATACATTTTCACATTTTATACCACAACAACAGACATCATTTCACTCCTCTGGGTCAACTACAATTTCAAAATAATAATGCAAGATTCCTACAGATTCGCTACATATTAAAATCTTATTAAATTTACTGTATGCTCAAGGATTATTTAACTGCCTAGTATGCTTATTGATCACAGTGATTCTTTTTTGCAGCGCTGTAATGGCATAAGCATTCAGAGAAGCCATCAGACAGTCTGCTTACTTTGAGGACTGTTACATGTAACTTACACTGTAATATGAGAGACAAACACTGTGCTCTTTCCTTAAGTGCTTCCCTGTGTCACATTATTATAAACAGCTAGAGAGAAAAAGAAATGTTCAAATGGAGACTGAAGCAATTTCTGCATATTACTTTCAACAATAGATCTGTATATCCTATATGCATGCATTCAAAATACCACCCTGGGCATAGAAGAATATGAAGCACACATACATTTACACAATTGCGATGAGATAGAGAGAGAACACAACTGAAATATATACCAGGATCAATCAGGAAGCGTTTTGCAAACCACAGAAATATGCTCATGAGATTACAATGCCATGGACTCTCACTAAGCAAATCTTAATAAATGATGTAATGTATCTAAGTGAGGAGATACTAAAGCATGATGTAATGACCGTGCATTTAGTAAAGGCTCTACAACATAATTTCTGTCTTAGTTTGTCATCACAGAACCACATGGGAAAAAGTGTTGTTCTAATACAACTATGTGTAGAACTATATCCTATTTGCAATTCTGTACATTAAAAAAAGAGAAGTCATGGCAGATGAATGGTGTCGATACATCTCCGGGCCGTTCGTCTAAATTCCTCCCTGTCCCATACTGACATCTACATAGGTGCCCTGTAGTGCTTCAGCATAGTTGGGTCCCCATCTTATCCTGAGCAAGCATCCCTGTATTTGTATGTGGACCGCGTTTAAAATCCAAGGGGAGGACTTTGGGCATGTAGGCACTGGCTGGAATCTGTATTTCTTCTCATATGTCCGAAAGTTTTGTAGGTATACCCCGTCTCGCAGCACCTCTTTGTGCAGTGCCTTTCCTGAAATGGATAGGTTGACATGTCGCGCATACTCTTGGTTGCTACAAAAGTACCCTCCAGTGCCAATGTATAACCCCGTAGCCTCGAAATCTTTTCTTGGCCAGTCCAGCCATATCACATCATTTGGCATTCTAAGATACGGGGTATTATTTGTTGGACAATACACATTAGTGGTAAATTTATCTATTTTAACTTCTTTCTTCTTCTGTTTTTTTGGCATTGTTGACAGTCAGCTTCTTTTCTTCTTTCTTCGACTTACTTGCTTGGTGTATCGTTGTCTTTTGGTTTTCCACCTCCAGACAATGACCGTTGGAACCACGCCCTAAGGCGCTTTGTGGGTACGTCCTTATCTGTCATTGGGGTGACGATCTTTGGCTCTGCCTTCTCTTCTATGACTTCGAGTTCTGCTCCTACCGAGTATACTCCCTTAAATGGCACCACGATCATCCTATTACTTTAACTCTCAAGGTTTGGTCCGGCCTTATGGGCGTGTCTACCCGTCCTGCCACTCCTCCTGGTATTTGCATCACCCCATTCCTGTACCACCCTTCTGGAGTGACGTAGTACTCCGCCTTTTTTGCCTTTACTTTTGCCCCTGAGTTTCCCCAGGCGTCAATGCCAGTTACATAGTAGTACAGGTTTGTACCTCTGGCCCCTTCCTCTTTTGGTACTTCTGGTAATTCTTCTGATGGAAGGTCAGGATTTTTTACCACCTCCTCGATCAGTCTACCCCAGGTAGCGAGTTCCCATGGACCTTCCCAGTTCTGTAGACGGGCCTGCTTCTGGATGTCTTCAGGTAGTTTCTCTAATCCTGTGGTGTAGCCTGGTTGTGCCGGATCTCTAAACACTCTCAACACCAGTGGAGCTTGGTTCGTAGAGAACGGGGGACTTGTCACCTGTACCTACTGGGGGTTGTAAGGCCACCCTGATGGACCGCCTCCCCGAGGAGGGTTTGTAGTTTCCGTTTGAGCACTTAGGCTCAGTGTATGAATGTGTGTGACTGGTGAATGCAGATGTAGTGTAAAAGCGCTTTGAGTGGTCGAAAAGACTAGAAAGGTATACAAATACGGAGCTTTACGTGCAATATTCCTCAGCTCCAGCCGAGTGTAAGTGGGGATAGAGTGCTGGTGTGGATGTCCCTGGCCGTTCCTGCGTCCCACATCCATCCTGTTCTTGCGGCTTGCTTGTCTTTCCTGGGGTCGCGGCCCAAGTCTTCTCTTGGTATTGCTTCGAATGCCTTCAGTGGGTCCAGTAACCTCCTTACTTGCCATCCTTTGGCCCTACCCACCTGTAGCAATCTCCCATTACTCAGCTGGAGGGAACAGTTTCACTCCTCATAGGTCCCACTGAGTTAGGATAATCAGTCTTGGCAACGTTGTCACTCAACATATACCACAAACGTAGGCATCCATCACCTTAACTGGTTTGTAATACATATTTCTAAACTCGCTCTTTGCCCCATTTGGCTTGATGGGTTTTGCACTCCCAGGCCCTTCCCACTGGACCGATAATGTTGATGGTCTCATGCAGACCACACAGGAGTTTTCGACTTCTCTCCACTCCAATATTTCCTTCTCTTCAGACAGGAATCCTTCTTTCGTGCACTTCAGCTTTCTCAGTCCTCTGCCTGCCCAGAGTCCTGAGGTTGTTCTTCTTAAGGCAACCCCCCCATAGACAGTGGCCAATCTGACATAGGGTGGTAGGATCTATGTGTTGTTGGTTATTCTTGATTCCCATTCCTTGTTGTTGGCATTTTTCCCAATCCAGTTTTTCACTAGACCGATGGTTCGCTCAACCACCCCGTTTGCTTGTGGAGTGTAGGGTGGCGAGTAAGTCCTTATCACCCAATTTTGATGGCACCACTGGTCCACTTGTGAATTGCGGAAATGTGTACCATTGTCTGTTCGCAACTCCTTTGGTACGCCCAGATGAGCGCATGCTTGGTCCAACCACACTGCTGCCGTTGGCTTTTCTGACTGGTACTAGTACTAAAAGGTATTTCTCCCCCTTTTTCCCGATTCTCGATTTTTCTTTGCTGCACATAGTGATCCACTTCATCGTTTCCTCGCCAGTGAGCTCCTTCTTTCCCATGACCCTTCTGGTGTACCACATCAAGGTCCATGTTCATCCGTAATTCGGCTATTTTCTTCCACAGATCCTGATGGGCTACCATTTTCCCTTTGGCCCCCTCAAATCCGTTCTCTTCCCAAATGGTGAGGTCCTCTTTCAGGGCTTGTGCACAGTAATAACTATCCGTAATTACTCTCGCCCTCTTTACTTTGCGTTTCCCTAACTCGAGCAGTCCTTCCAGTATTGCAGTTACTTCACCTGCCTGGGCGCTTCCTGGAGCTCTGCCTTTCTGCCGGTGCTGTTCCTCTCCATTGTGTTTTAAAATGAAGCCCCAGTAGGCTGTGTTGTCTTTTTTCGATCCGTCGGTGTATAGGGTCCATTCATATGGCTTTTCCTCCACCTGTTCTTGCTTTTGATGCTTTTTACTGTCTGGTTGGGCTGGTCCTATTTCAAGGTCGGGGTCTAGCAGGATATCTTCCCACCTTCCCCATCTTGTGTTTGTGGCCTTAGTGCTTTCGATGGTGCCCTTCCTTAGGAACTGGTGTACCTGACTCTGGGTAATGACTTTAATTCCCTGGCCTTGGGCTAGCTCTTTCATGACTCCCCAATACTTGGTCAACACCGCCAGTTCTTTTTCTTCTTGAGGGAATTTCTGCTCAACCGATGATAGGGTATAGCTCCATAAGGTTACCATTCCCCCTCCTTCGTTTTTCACTTTCACCACGGCATCAGTATCTTCACAACTCACTTTGGGCCACTAGCCTGGTGTTGAGGCTTCTGGGCTCCAGCCTGACTGCCTTGTTTATGGCGTCCTTCAACCTTTCGAGATTTTCCTGGTCTTGGGCTGTCCAGATCCAGTCCTCTATGCACTGTTTGTTCTCCTCTTCCTTCTCTCTTTTCTTCAGGCATGCATACAGAGGTTTGGCATACATCTGGTAGCTTGGAACATGATCCCTCACATAGTTACAAAGCCCCAGGATTTTCTGCAGATCATTCTTTGATCTTGGTGGCCTAATTTGGTCCAGCTTCTCTCGATACCCATCAGAGAGTCTCAAGTCTGTAGCAACCTGGAACCCTAGGAAGTTCACCTGAAACTGGCCGAACTGGCATTTCTTCAAGTTCAGTTTTAGCCCTGCCTCTGCAATTCTTTCCACTACATTTTGCAGCTTTTCTAGGTGCTCTTCTTCCGTGTCATCTGCAATGAATACGTCATCTATGTAGATAGTGACTCCTAGGTCTTTTAGCACGTCCATCACTGCCGCCTGAAACACGTTGGGGGAATTTGTATAACCCTGTGGGAGGCGCTGCCAAACGCAGGCCTTACCTTTGTGCGTGAACGCCATTTTACCTTGCGATTGTTTGGCTATCCTCAAGGAAAAGAACCCGTTCGCTAGGTCAATACAAGACTTGTATTTTTTGACCTGTAGTGTCTTCAGGCGCCAAGCTCCCTCACTATCTTGTCCATTTCTTTGACTGCTCCTGGGTTCAAAGGGTATTGTCGAACCGGCGGGTGGACACCACCCTCAATGGTGTGGACATACTTCAGTCCTAGGTCCCCGCAATCGTTCTTGAAATGGGCGACGCTAGCATCATTGATTATGTGCCTCAGGTTTTCTTTCCCTGCTTGGGAAAAGTTGCTCTCTTTTAGCTTTTGTTCTGTTGTAGCTGGTATGTCTACTGGCTTGTACCAGTCTTCTGTACCAGTTTCTTCCAGGGTTGGCGTCACTCGTACCACTCTTGACTGTAACATAGTCAGTCGTCGTCTCAACGATCTTTGAAGTCTTTTTGGCGTATGTAGGTCTTTCAGATCTGTAGTTGTGATGAAGTCATATGGGCCTTTCACCCACACTATTCTTTTCCAAATCCCAAATGGCAATCTCTCCATAGCTCCGTTGGCAAATTGGACCTTCAGGTGTCCTCTCGTCTCAAGGCTTCTGCGGGTCATGGACACTTTGGCCCCCGAGTCCACTAAGTAGGGTTCTCCATCCACTTTGGTGTAGATATAGTCCCCCACCCAGTAGGCATTTTCTAGGTTGACGCGCGCCTTTGAAGCCATTACTTCCCTGGCCCTCCTGCTGTTATCTTACGGGCTTCTTGGAGGGCTCTTCTTTGTTCCGGCGTCAATTTTGACCTTTTAGGCCGCACTAGAGCTTGAAGGGTCCTGAATGCCTTGAAGTGTTGACCATCTGTCTGTATCTTGACAGGGCTTTCCTTGATGTCTGGTGTCGTCTAGAGGATTGGTTTCTGTGGCTTTTCGTCTTCCTCCTCTGAGATGTCCTGCTGCATTTCTTTTCTCATCTTTTGAGCATACTTGACTGCCGCTTTCTTCATCCTTCGCAGCATGACATCATGTGCTACTGCCATGTATCCTGTCCTGAAGTGGTTGGTCAATTCCTTATAGGCTGCTAGTGTGGGGAAACTGGGCATCATGATGATGTTAGCCCATTCTCCTATGGTGGCCGTCACTTCAAGTGCCTTTTTGTCATCGAGCCTATTGGCCCATATTTCTGGTACATGATAATTGAGTTGTTCGACCTCTGGTACATAGGCCTGTCTTCCATCTCTGGTTTCCACCGGGCCCCGGTGTCCCTGGCTATGTTTTCTGAGGTGCGGCGCACACTGAGTACCTTCACCTCCTTTTTATCTCCCTTGTGCCGTCCAACTCTCAGCTCCTGATGTTCTGTTTGTTCCGCTACCGATGGCACGCTTTCCCCGTCACTCTCTTCCCTTGGGAGTCACTGACTTCATCCCCCATCGCCGGGTTCTCTCTTCGGGCCTCTGGGGATTTCTTCGGTTTAGGCCAGGGTTTGGGCAAGCTAAGCTCTTGCATCTCTTGGGCCAGGCTGCTCACCTCCTGGTCCTCTTCAACCTGTTCTCTTTGGGGTTCTGCAGTTTCCACTTCTTCAAGGTATGACCACTGTAGTGAGCTTTGTTGCAGAGGGTTGGCCACAGCTTGGTTCCTTTTGGGGGCTGACCGCACCTCTTGGGTTCTTGCTGGCGTTTTCTCCTTCGTCTGGGGGGACTAGGTGGAAAGCCCAGGCTCTGTATTCTGCCACTTCATTTGGTGTACCATCCTTCCTTCTTGTTCCTTTTCTTCCGATCTAGCTCTCCTCTGGGCTCGACCTCCTATGTCTCGGCTAGGCTGCACACTGGCCAGGGCTTTCCGTTGTCGCTCTTGATGTTGTTCTTTAGTGGTAACTACCACAATCTCTCGTATTGTGCCACACATGCCTGGCATGTGCAGGTACAACTTAACGAGTCCCATTGCTGTTGTTTCAGCTTCTTCCCATGACATGGTGTTTGATCGCAGGCCATTGGTGCACATCACCACTCTTTTGAGTTGCAACTCTCTTGCTCGGTCAAGGCCCTGCTCCAGAGTGCTAAGCATTTTTCCTTGGTACTCTTTGAACTCCGCGGCTCCTTGGTATGCCTCTATGGGCAGATGTATAACAGCGTAGTAGGTGAGCCTTCCTCCGCTTGTCACTATCACACATCTACTCTTCTCTGTTTCGCTGATCCTACGGGTTCTTCTGTCATCAACCTCTTCTCTGTATCCTCCTCCGGCTAGGCGGATTAGCTCCTTTCGGAACTTGCTGTGGTGGATTTTTAGGTTGTTATTGGTGAAGACCATGAGCCCGTGGCCATCGATGTCCCAGGGGCTCCCTATCCAATGATACACTATTAACCCCCCTTGGCTAGCGATTTTGCGAGCGTCTTGGGGGACTGGTTTCATGGGGGGTAGATGTTCTTCCCTGTCGCTCTTTGTGTGGTGGTCGACTTTCTTTGACTTACGTTTCACTCCTGGCTCGGCTGTTCCTGATGGCTTTCTCTCTGGGTCGCTACCCATTTCGCCTCTTTGTTCAGATGTGGAGGGTGCAGTTCTTCTGAAACTGGTTCATGCTAGGAGAAGTTTCCCTTGCCTGTCCAGGAGTTTCTTCTGTCTCTCTGTTTTGGCTATCCCCGAAACCTGTCTATCATGTGCGTCAGATCACTAGGTAGTGCCGACCGGAGGTCCAGGATTCCTTCCCCTTGGAAGGTGTCCAACTCTAGCGGGTCTTCTTTCTGTTTTTCGTCTTCAGAGCCGTCTGGTGTCTCGGGGCTGGAGCTGGCACTAGCTGACCCTTGGCCCGCTTTTATACCTGTCTCGGAGTTGCTGTCGCTTTTCTTCTCCAGGATGTCCTCAACAATACTTTGGGCATCTCCGTCGTGTTGCAGGGCCCGGAGATAGGCTCCTCTTCTGTGCAGTTGTTCTTTTCGCTCTTTGTGTTCAGCATACTGACTGGTTGCTCTGGTATCCGCCACCTCGAGGACACAGTCGACTCCCAGCACACTCGCTGTCATCTTTATTATGGAATCATATTTTTTGGATGGACTCACCAGGACAGTGATTCTCCCTCTGTTCCATTCATTAAGAACCTGAAGCCACCATTCAATCCAGGTTTGCACATCTTCTTTTGTCTTGACTTTGTTGGGACATCTCATTACCATTATCGCCTGCCCGTCCATGCAGGTATCGGCATAATAGTAACCTGGGTTCTTTATCATCT
This sequence comes from Micropterus dolomieu, assembly GCF_021292245.1. Lineage (NCBI taxonomy): Eukaryota > Metazoa > Chordata > Actinopteri > Centrarchiformes > Centrarchidae > Micropterus > Micropterus dolomieu. The sequence continues at coordinate 21,712,271 of NC_060159.1, forward strand.
CGTTCACTTCTCCCTCTAACTGCTCCCCCGTCATCCTCGGGCAGTATTTCTTGAGGTGTTCCAGGGTCAACGGGCTCCATGTTTGAAGTTCATCCCCGAACACTATAACCCGGTGTGGCACTCCCAGCTCCACCTTTGGAGTCTGGTTCTCTACTTCTTCACCATTGGGACCTTCTTTTTTCTCCGTCCGGCTCGACTGTGGTAGCTCATCCTCTGAGATCTGCGAGGAATAACCCCGATCTCTCTCTGACTCCTCTTTATATATCCTACTCCGTAGCTGAGCTTCTTTGTCAAATCAGCTACCACCCTCTTTCTGTCTACGTGACTACTGTCACATAGCTTGTTCATTCTTTAATTCAGTTGGGCCAGAGATGTCCTTGTTTGGCCATTTCCTTTCTCCTTGCTGACCCTTCTCTCCCAATGACTCATAGTCATAAGACCGTTACACCCATCTCAGTATTTTCACAGTCAAATCAACATGTCTCAACATGTTCCTTCACTTCTCTTATTCTTTACACACACACATTTTAATCAATACTAATAAAATCATGATCTTGTTCATTTCCTTTTGTAGTTAATCATGTTCTTTTCATTTCTTAGTCGATTACATTATGGTTGTTACATCAATACATTACACATGGCACTTCTACACAATAAGTTGGAAAGTACCTGACACTCTTTTGGTTATTATACTCATTTGTGTTATTCAGTTGGAAAGTACCTTACAGTCCCATGGCTGTAGTGAGCCATTGTTTGGTTATTTTAGAGCGCTTGGATCTCAACCTATTTGACAATGGACATGGCAAAAATGGCACTACCACTACTACTTTTGATGCCTAACCAACAATAGAGAGTCCAGTGGTCAGGTGGCATTAGGCACGTCAGGTCTGGTGCAAGCAGGGTAACAGGAATACAGGGAGGACACAAATGCAGATGCCCGAGGCAAAGCTGATGCAGTTCAGGTATACAAAACATGAGCAAATGGGTGTCTAAATGCCACTGCCAGCTAATGTTGTCAATAAGAAATTTGATTCTTTTTTTTTTGCAGCAGTGCATTTTTTTTTGCAGCAGTGCATTCTTCCTGTACAACCATGTGCATTACATTGTGGGACGATAATGCAGGACAGGACGCTTAGTCAAGACCCCTTGGCGTCACTTTTTAATGCACTGGTTACGTTAGAGTCATTTCAAGTTAACAACAATAAATATGCCACATCTAGTCAAATTCGCAATAATAAATACGCAACTTCTGGTTGGACTTTCAAAATGAAACACATGGTTAACATTGAGAAACCCTTGCGGTTTGGTTAGGTTTAGGCACCAAAACTACTTGGTTAGGTTTCTTGAAGAATCATAAATCATGGTTTAGTCATGTAACTTATGTTAGTTACGCAAATTATGTACATTAAGTAGCTTTCATACATTATGAAACTTAAGTTAAATAAAAGTTAACGTTGACTATTGGTTTCACACGGGAAGTGAACACCGGTCTCCTGGGTTAAAATCCGGGGTTTGACTTTGTCACTCTTTACGTTGCCTGACTCTGACCCGACTGACCTGCTTAAAAAATAACTCTAAAGGGGTACCCAGTGTGTTAAAAAGTGATGCCAATGTATCTTGCCCTAGTGTCCACATGTGACAACTTGGGAGTGAGAACTGGTTGTTTGAGTAATTTTTTTACTTAGTTCAGTTACTATTCCAGTGTAGTTTTGCTAAGAATTGGTATGTAGTATCTATTTGTAACACACCTCAGCATGGTGGTTGCCACATTCTTCCGAACCTGTGCACCCTCTTCAAGGTGAAGTGTCATATTTGAAAACAGATATTCCAGGGCAACTCCACCAGTGATATCTCTTTTTTTCCAGATTGTCTGTGCACTTTGTTTTCCAGCATACTGGCATGGCTGTATGGAAACAGGTGCCAAGATGCTTAGCCTCGTTCCAACTCTATTTGTCGTCGCCTTGTCCTGCCCTACACTCACACCTCTTCCAAGGTCAGTTGCTATGTGTGTGTATGTATGTTTGTTTGTGCATGCGTGTTTGTGTGGGTACTGAGGTAGTGTGTCATTGTCACAATTCAGCATTCTATTTTTTCTGCTCTCAGCACCCAAAGGAGTACTGTCCCCCATACACTAACTCCCACCCATCCTATTACCCACACATGCATACACACGCAGACTAAGATACACACATGCACGCTCACAAATGCTCTATCTCAGTCAAAAAGTCATTGGAATTCAGACCACGTACTCTACTTTGGGGTCGTGACTTTCTGCTGTGTACATGGCCCAGAGCTATATAGCAGGGGAGAGAGTGCACACTCTCTGTGATCTCTCTCTGTCTGTCTGTCTCTCTCTCTCTCACAAACATACACACACTCACCCCCACCCCACAAACACATACATGCTGAGTGATGTTTGAATTTTGATCTTTTTGCTCCCAGCACCAGACCAAAGAGAAGAGGTCCATACTTTTGTCTCTACGTCTTACTTCTCCAACCAGAGAATTATACCTGTCTCATTCCTCATTTACATCTCTCCTTTCTTTCTTGCTGTCTTTCTTTCAGGCTTTGGCAGCATTAGTCACAGGCAGGGGTGAAAATTAACTGTTTGGCTCACTTGCCAAAAGGCCAAACATATTTTTACCTGCCGAAATAATAAATTCCCTCTTTGTGTCACATATACATTTGTTTATTTGAGATAATAAGGTATTTTGAATACAAACTTAAAGAAGAGGACAGAGTGAAATCTGAAGCGAAATTATTTTATTGCTATTAAAGACATAACAGTAAGTTGTTTTCTTAACTTACAAGATGCTCATCATTCACCTTAAATCTCATCACTGCTCACTCTTAGTAGCAGCTAGCTAAATGCTAAAAACACTACTTTTGTAGCTCCTAACACAAGCCGCTTTCACACTGCATTACTTTCCGGGAGTTCTGCGTCAATATGCTGGCTTGCTGTGCTATATGAAAGGTACAGAGCCGGAGAGGTAGGTCCGATTTATTGCCTCTGAGCCGGGAACGTTGGTAGTATGGAACGATGTCTGTGTGAAAAGCCACAGCTGGCATGCCGCAAACAGGATCTCTGTATGAAAGCGGCTATACTCTCCCCTCAATCCTATCGCCCACCACCTTAGAAATCTACGCCAATCAAATACAAGTAACATGAAACGAACGTAAACAAAAACCAGTGAACCCCTTTAACCCTTAAATTTTAGATCCCTGGGTACAGCGGCAAGTGCGACACAAAACAAACAGGAACGCCAGGCAACTGTTAATTATCATTTTATACCAAACTGAAAATCTACCTGCTCTTGGTGCTTGGCGGATGTTAATTTCCACCCCTGGTCACAGGAGCAAATGAAAGAGCTTCCATTGATATCACATTTAAAAGATGGGTTCTCCTTGCTACAGCTATAGATTCTGTGGGAAAAATATGCAGGGAAACCATTTTTTCCCTACCAGGAAGCACAGTTAAGCTTGAATAAATTAATACTCGTCTTGCTTTGGTAAAACAAAGGACCAATGATAAACTTTCCTTTTTAATGCGGACTCCTCCCACCGCTGATAGAGATGTCTATCACATTAGCTAGACGCAACCCCTCTTTTCCTGCCATCTATCTTCCTCTTCCTGTTCTGTATTTTGCAGTGCTTCTCTGTCTCTTCCTCATTTCTATTTCTCATGCCTTTAATCTCCCAATTTCCATCTTTTTTTCCCTGTGGTGAACTTGAGCAGACTCTGCAGCATGTTCCCTCTCATTCAATTGCATTTCTGTAAACCCAAATCCTGTTGCCTCTCCCCTCTTCTTTTCTCTCACCTCCTCATCCCAACACTCTCTCTGTCTTCATCCTTTTCGTCACCCTCTTTCTCACTCAGCCTTCTCATCTGCCATCCTCCTCTTCCCCTTCCCCCTCTCTGCCTGTATCTCACTCTGTCCTAGTTTCCACAGCCTGCGTTATGAATTATGTGCAAGTAGCTTGCCTCATGAAAGAGTCATCTTGGCCAATGAATAATAGATGTTGGGGAGAATAGAAGTGTAGGTTACAAACTGTGTTTACCCTCACTGCCTCATCTACTGCCTTATTAATTTCATCATAAACTGAATGACTAACTCATTTTATCAAGTGACACGCTAGTTAAAAACAGGCATCCTCTGTTGTCCAAAATCCATAGATGGGAAGTACAAGTGTAGTGGGTCACTGCCTCTCTGCTTTATTGATTTCATCATACAAAAGACTAACAAATTGTATTCCGTTTCTAATCCACTGAAACTGCCACCAATAGTTTTAGAATATCAGGTGTAGTGAAACCTGTCCTTCCCTCACTATCCTTATACATTTCATCTAAGTTATCAAATTAAAAACATTGTTATACAGTCTTCTGAAATCACAAATAGATAAATCAAAGCGTTTCAGATTACAAGCCATGTTTTACACTCTTTGCTGCTCGGTCTATACTTACTGATTAAATGTCTGAAATGTTATCAGTGACTCACTGAGAAGTCATCCACCTTCCACCTGTTATCCTCTGTAGATGAAAATGTTTAGTAAACTACTTCTAATGCAAATGAGGCTCAGCAGGTACAGCAGGTTGTCCACTAATCGCAGAATTGTCAGATTAACCCCAGACTCCTACTGGCTGCACGTGAACCCAAAATAGCTTCCGAGGGGTAGGACCAAGACCTTGCAAGTTTGCTTCCTGCGACTGGTGTGTGATTTGTTGAATGGGAGGTAATTGTAAAGTGCTTTGGATAAAGGCGCTCTATAAATGAGTCAATTTAGTAAATGTGTCATTAAATGGACTATTCTTCTTAATTACCTATATAGTGCAAGAGAAGACATTAAATCAACCCTAAAATATAAACACGTCCTTATACTGGACCTATGTTGTCATGGTAACAATAATAAACGTTATGGTTAATGTATATGTAATAAAACATCCGCAATTTGGTTACATTTAGGCACGTCAGGTCTGGTGCAAGCAGGGTAACAGGAATACAGGGAGGACACAAATGCAGATGCCCGAGGCAAAGCTGATGCAGTTCAGTAATTTAATATACAAAAAGTGGTACAAAGGCTTACAGGAAGATGTTATGACCTGGTTCAGAAGGCCACAACAAAAGGGAGACACACAATGGTAAATGTTTAACAAAATATATTTACTTAACTCAAAATAAGCCAAATTAAGACTTGTTTCAAAGTAAAGGTGATAAAGTATGGGGTATGAACATCAGTGGTTTCAGTCATGTCACAGCAGGATGATGGATGCATGGAAAATGTGTGCAAGGGTATTGTAATGTACAAGAAACAATAACTACAACTAAAACAGCATGTCTAGAAACCAAGGATGGAAACAGAGGGTAGTGAGTTAGCAGGGAGGTCAGTGACCTCAGCCCAGCAGCATCATCCTTAAAGCACGGATTATACTGGTCCGCTACGGTCCGTGTGATAAAAAAAAACGTCATCAGAGGGGGTATGTCCGCACGCCGACTAGCGCTACCTGGGTCCATGTCCTACTGCGCATGTGTGGAACGTGTCCGCCAAGCTGACTGCAGAAAGTAGTAATAACAGAAGTAGTCCGCGGGGTCCGCAGCTGTCCGTGTCCACTCCCGAGTATATTAGAGGGTTAAGAATTAGAATAAGGCATACTCTACAGGGCAATTAGCCCAGGTGCCCACAGTTACTGCAGTCAGTCTCAGCTCTTCACCTGCAAGGGATAGAGATTGGCCATGCCCACACATGACCCTACAGGGCGTCACAAAGATGAGAAGGGCAAAGGTCAAACCAGAGAGGAGAGGAGCAGGCAGGAATCCAAAGTCCAATAAACAGACAAAAGGTAAAAAAAAAAAAAAATCCAGCCCTCATCGGTTTGGGTTTTTGGTTTCCATTTTGTTCTTAACAAATTATACAATGTACTGTAAAGATTTTGTGTCTTGAACAATTTTTCAACCATATCTGATACATTTTTTTGAAGTTATATCACAACTTATGTCAAGTGACAAACGTAACTCCAACTTACATAGGAAAAGGACATGATTTGGGTTAAAATAAGTAGCCTACGTTAGTAGATTAATTAACTTGTGTAGCTAACATTTTAACATTAACCGTGATCTTTTCCTAGAAGTAGTTTTGGTACCTTGTACATTGACTTTTGGTTTCACATGGGAACAGTGGTCTCTTCCTTGTCAATGCCTGGCTCCACTATTACCCGCAATGCAACTTCACAAACAGTTCTGTCGTTGACTTGCAACGTAATATCATAGAATGCCGTATAAATAGCACGCCACTTTTAAAGGACATTTCGGCATGCCATGTCAACCCATTTTAAGCTTTTCACGTGTCATTTCACGCTGTTCAGTCCCTATAGACCTAAGCAACACAAAGGACATTAACCCTATCTGCGCAGCTGTAGGGTTAACCGGTCGACATGCATATATAATTAATGATGGTTAAGGTTAGCAGTAATGTACATTGGGGGAATGTCAATGCTAGCATTGTTAGCTAGCTAGCTAGCTACTGAAACTTTAATGTAGCTAACGCTATGTAGCTAACTTAAGCAACGTAGCTAACATTGCTAACATTAGCAACAGTGTAGCATGGTAACTAACGTAACGTAAATAAAAACCATACACTAATGTGTAATTATTGTTTCAATTGGGAACTGCATGCCGGACCAACTTTCTATCCACAAGATCACCCCTCCACCACCTTAGTGTCGGACTTTCATATTTATATCCCACAAATGCTGATTTTACCTGTGACAGTAGGTGTAAAATGGCACATCAATGCAGTCGTGAAATGACACGCGAAAAGCAAAAAATGCGTTGGAATACCATGCCAAATGACTTAAGAAATCAGTGTGTTATTCATTCGCATTTTGATGATACCAGGCTGTGACTTGGTGTGTTATTCTAGAAGTGGTTAATGTAGCTTGAGTCGCTAGCCTCAAGCATAGATGAGGAGCAGACTAGAAGAGGTCTGGTAACCTCACTTACCTCACTCTAACTCAGCATCTGCAGATTTTTTTTCATTTTCAAACTTGTAGTCAACTGGCCTGATGCAAACACACACAGAAACATCAGTTTTCACACAGATCACTCTGAAGCCATAAAAGGCTTTATACAACTTTATTCACATATGCAGAAGTTCTTCCCAAGACCTGTTGCAGTAACAGACTTTGATGTTTAAAATCCTCTTTAATATCACAGGCATATTATCCATGACCTGACAGTTGTGAGAGGCAAATATATATTTTGCACCCCGTAGGAGGTCATCAGCTGACTATACCATGATTCAATAACAAGCTAGCATGAAAGAGAAATTTCATGCATATAATGTCTATGGTACTTAATAACTTGTATCGAGTGCATCACCTGTCAAAGTACAAGAGACGTGGTGTTAGACATCCTATTTTTCATGTTTTCTTAATGGCTCATTCAATTTATAGGTCGTGCCATCATGCATTTGTTATACAGTATGTGTTCAACATCCTGAACATCTCAGTGATTCTTATATTTCTTCACACAAACAGGACGAAATGTTTAAATGATGATATATCCTGTGTACACTTTGAGACTGGCTGGCAAGCAAGCGAGGAGAAAGAGAGCCAGGGGTAGAGAGAGTTGTGTGGTAATTATAGATCAAGAGGATGGTAATTCTACTCAGTCTCTATCCCTATAGGGTGTGTGTGTGTGTGTGTGTGTGTGTGTGTGTGTGTGAGTGTGTGTGTGGGGGGGATGTTAAGGGAGAAAGAGAGAGCAGAGAGAGAGGGGAAGGACTCAGGGGGAGAGAGAAAGAACGGGAAGAGGGTGAAGAAAGACTCGGAGAGAAGTAGAAATGAGGTACAAACAGAGAAGAAAACAGTGTGAGAAAAGGAGAAGAGGGGAACGTGAGTAGAAAGGGAGGAGAAGAGAGGCAGAGGAAGTGAGAGAAATTGACAGAGGGAAAATATGTGAGAGAGGGAAAAGAGAGGATTTAAAATTTAAATAGTCATTTAGTGATATTGTCATCTAATACTGCTTTTTTAGACATTAGCAGAAAGGTCAGTATTACCTCATCTCACAATAAACAACAAATTCAAAAACAAACAAATTTAGTAACAAAAAAAAGACAAAAACTGATTGAAATATTTTTGATTACTTTTTTCACTGTACAATATTAATTTTCAAATTTTTAATGATGTTGTAGTTGACTCATACACAATGTAACAAAGATGTATGGTATGCTAGACAGCTGCTGGGGCGAAACAGTGGACCTGGAAATGAAGTGATGCTTTATGTATCTAATGAAGCGACCCTTCTACAGGTGTTTCTCAATGGACCAAGATTGTACTGTGCATGCACCTGTCAGTCCACACCTTAGAATTAAATTAATGTTGGTCAAAAGTGCAACAGACCGCAGTTGCAAATCCTTACATCATGTAGTTACAGTTATCGTTCTAAGTTACAAAGTCAAAAAGAGCTTTAGATCAATCACCCAGTGATATGAAGACTATATGATAAATGCTCCAAGGGATGACATAAAAGTCCGGTTTGCCCATTAGTAGGTGCCTTGGGTCAAGCAGCTGGCAACTTAATGTTCACTAGGCTAAGCAAGACTTACTGTTGAGTCTCACTTCTTTAAGCATGGCTTCATGGTCAGTATTAGAACAGTTTCACTAAACTTACTTGTGAGTTCTGACTAATGATGTCAGTCTTGTGCAGTCGAGTGATATGCACGCGCCAGTGATTTTAAAGCAGGCAGAGTAAAATAAAGCACAATTCAAGTCATTAATGGCAGAAAGCAATACAAAAGAACACACTGTGTCCTTCATGGTCACAGAACAAGCGCTGAGAGTGCAGTTTTATAAAGATTACTAAAAGTTTATTGAAGTTCAACAATGAGACTGGGCCAGGCTCATGTGGCCCATTCATTCAGGTACAGCCTCTCTTCTCTCCTTCCAACTCTCAATTCATCTCATTCATGCAATCACTGCATGTGTCGGGGCCATCTATACTGCCTCTTCCCATTAATAAACTAGACGTTGTTCCTAATTTTCTGCTTTGGTCGTCTCCTAGGCAACACAGCCACCCTAACTCCACCAGAGGGCAAGGGCAGTCTCTAAACCTATAAATCGTGCACAATTCATATTCACGTGTGGTCAAGTGTACCCTAGTTGAAGCTCTAGTAGAGTTGTATCCTAAATGTTGGAATCACACTTTCAAGATCAGATTCAGTTATCATGGTGCCTTAAATTCCTGTCTAACTTTGCAGAGAGATATTTTACACTCTGAAGCCCAACTAATCTTAGCTTGTTGTGTAGTAGTAATGAATGAGCATTAGTCATTTGGTAGTAGAAGAAAAGTAGGCTGATACTTGAAAAGGTTATTCACTACACGGGTGACTATGCCTTGCACACACATACTGCAATTATTTTTTTTGAATGAAAGGGTGTATATACCAACATACACAATTATGGGGGCTGTGAAGCGCAGCTGAGAGAAACTGTCATGATCCAACTGTATCATCCTCTGAGCCCAAGTGTTTCACTTTCTTAGAGTTTTTGTCTGTTAGTGTGTGTGTGTGTGTATTTGGGCAAGGCACTCCTGGCTCTCCTCCTGTAGCACCAATCATCAAAATCACCGGTGGCTCCTCTACCCACCTAACCGCCATTCCACAATCAAGTCTACTCTTCATTCCTCAATAGATTGTCCATTCACACTAGTGGTACATATGTCAAAGCTAACCTTAAAAAGACTTCAACGTACGTTTTGCTTCATTTGTTTGCTTTGCTCGTAATTCCTGTGCTTTGTTCTCGCTTGTGCCTCAGGTCTTGGTCACGGAGAGAAGAGCGTTCAGTCTGCCTGCCCTGTTTAGCGTGCACTCTGCTGCCTGCTCTGCTCACAGCGCCTGCTGCCCGATCACAGTGCCTCTCGGCCTGATACTCTTCTTTGCACATTAACTGAGCCTGTTAATAAATCCAAATGTTTTGCCTTTATTGCAGCCTCTGTGTTTGCAATTGAATCCTCTGTTTCTCCAGCCCTTAACAGAAACCTATCACAGCCAAGCCCCCACTCGTTGGAAGGCAACTTGTGCCACTTGGCCTGCACAAAACAAAGGAAAATCTGGTCAATTCACAGGATTGATTAAAAGACAACAACTAACGACCTGTCTAGCCTTACAGTGCCTCAGGAGGGACAGTTTCACCACCGACTACTTCAGCATAAGTCAGTTATGCCTCCTAGGAAGTCAATCAATGATCTGCTTATACATTTTATTTATATATTCATATGCTTCAAACATTCCTTCAGTTCCTGGTTTTATTCTTTTTTATTGAAGTTGTTTCATTGTTTCTTTTTTCCTATCCAGAATGTCTAAAACTACCACTTTCTGCAAAGCAGCGTGTGTCTAGAAAGTAATATCCAACTCGCCCAAACTGAATTAATTTGCAGCTTTTATAGCTCACTGTTTTGAGTCAATGGTTCCATCATAGACAGGCTGCCATATTCAATGCCTTCAGCTTCACTGTTTCTCACTTTCTTTACCAGGACATTTAGACACCTGCTGGTGCTGGCTGCGTGACTGAGCTCAGTTTGCCGTCCTACCCAAGAAGTCCTGGGATAAAAATTTTATTCAAATGTTGCTTTCATTTGTAGAAGAAAAAGAAGACTAAAAGAAGAAAGAAATGTCCAGGCAAAGAGAGAGCACGCAAGAAAGAGAGTGGGGTGTCTATCATGACAGGTTTAAACGAGACAGACACAGACAAATCAGAACTGGAAATGGTAAAAAAGAAACAGGGACATGCTCAGGTATAGGATGGAAGACAGAGGAATGAAGAGTGATAGAGGTCAGTGAGCGTGAGACAGATGGAAAAAGCAATAAAAGAGAAAGTTTGATACAGATGGAAAGAGAAGGAGGTAAATAAGAAACAAGAGGGGAAAACAGAAAAAAGACAATAAAAGGAGACAAACATAAAGAGAAATGAGTCTGTCTGTTGTCTTGTCTCTTTAAGCTGAGATTACTCAATATTGACACAGCTAGCTGCACACAGTACAGTCTCCTTGGTTGGAGTCAGGAGGATACATGCAGAACCTGCATCCACACTTAAAAGCTCCAACACCTCATTGATGTTTCTATCCCCTCAAGGATCAACGTCAGGACAAAGCTTTAAGTCCTGCTCTTCTTCAAACAGAAGATCAAAAGTTTTTCTTATGTGGTCTGAATACGTATATCAGATATATGTTCTTTACATCTCCTCCTTAGAGACAACCAAAGTCACAGAAAGATGTGTCATTTTTTCATGCATACAGTAACTTTCATTTGCAAAAATCTGACTTTTTGCACTTGAGTGTTGGAGAATGAACTCAAATATACTCAAGTATACTCAAGTATGTTAAATATATAGTGTACATGTCATGTGTTTATAAGTTGTATACTAAAGTTTTGTTTAAACACTAACTATTTATGTAGGGCTGCCCCCGACTAAAGCTTTTGCTAGTTGTTAGTTCAAGCCATTAGTTGACTAGCTACCGTCCATTCATGATATTCAATCAAATACTTACAATATATCTGTTAGGAGTTCCAGCTGTGAGAATGAATGTTATAAGTAACATTGTTAACACCATGCTACATTACAGAGTAACCAAACCATAATCAGCCTTTAAAATGTACATTTTATAAGGGGTGTGAAGGGAGTGGTAATGAATCTGAACAACCAGAAATGCGACAGAACATTTTGTTAATTTATTTCAATACAGTATAACACATATATCCCACAAGTTGCTATTAAAACAAGGGAATAAATACATACTTGGTCATCTCCTGCTTCACACCTCTCCTATCAACCCGTTCTCACTCCCAACTCAACATATATAGACACATGGTCAAGACCTGTCGGCATCAGTTTGTAACGCACTATAGGGATCCCCGTAGAGTCATAGTTCAAGGCAGTGGGGGAAGCCCTGTACTGTCAGTTTTGGACAGTAAAGGTAAGGTTTTTAAGAGAAAAGACCAGTGTTGGGTGAGTTACTCAGAAATTGTAATATATTACTAGTATTATTACTTTCCAGTGTTTCCCGCGGGGGGGAATTATAATTATGGGAAACACTGCTTTCACTACTGACCCCTTCACCCCCAAACAAAGCAGTCTCTCCCTACTTTTTAAAGGTTCAGTGTGTAATATTTCTGAGGATTCATTACATTTACATTTATTCATTTAGCTGACGCTTTTATCCAGAGCGACTATACATGTCGGAGGTCGCACGCCTCTGGTGTATAAAGACCTTGCATAGTGAACCATTATGTTTTTATTAACTTAACTCACACCCTCCTATAGACATCGTAGTATTTTGTCGTCATGTTTCTACAATAGCCGACAACGGACAAACAGCGCTACAGACAGTCAGTCTCTGACTACAGTCTCTTAGTAGTCTTCTGGTTTATTAGAAGAGAAGTGACATTTGGACAAATGAACAAGCACGTGTTATTTAGTACGAGAGCCGACAGCCTGTGGATCTTTATACCATGAAGCCAGAGGAGTCGGACAGATGCAGACAGCTGACGTGGGACAGATGTTTTCAAAGCGGAGCTGAGTCTGTTTTCTGCTGGACAGGTAATAAAGTTAGTCGGACTTTGGCGATGCAAATGAAAGCTGTTGTTTGATAGCTTTAGCTAGAAGCTGGCCATAATCACAGAGAGCCATGGTGTGTTTCCCCTGTCAGTGTCTTATCTTGATGGATTAATTTCATGTAGCCTTGTTGTTCTCCAGCGCTGTGGTTTAGCTTTTCTGGTTACCTTAGCAAGACAATCAGCTGATCAGTAATTGGCATTAAAACGTTTGCTTACAACATGGAAGCGATCCGCCAGCTAAACTTTTACTGCTCTGGTAGAAAAAACATGTAGTTGGATTAATTTCATGTAGTTATTCTCCAGTGCTGTGCTTTGCCTTGTTGTGTAAAATATGTAGTTGGATTCATTTCATGTGGTTACTCTCTCTCCAGCGCTCTGTTTTGGCATTGTCAGTTATGTTCATGAGACAATCAGCTGATCACTAATAGGCAATAAAACATAGCTTCCAGCATCTAAGCTCAGATCAGCCAGCTAAAATTTTACGGCCCTGGTAGAAAAAATATGTTGTTGGATTGTAATTTAATTGTTATTCCCCAGCGCTCTGTTATGGCTTTGCTAAGTGGACAGAAATGTGCGTTACCTTCCTGAGACAAACAGATGATGAATATTATTGGAAATAAAACGGTAACAGCAGGGAAGCTCAGATCAGCAGCTAAACTTCACATTTTACTGCCCTGGTGAAAAACATGTATTTATTTTACTGTTAATGGTGATATATAACAAGACCTTATGCCTATCAAGTGACCATTAATGAATACGGAGCATTAAAAGGCGACGTTAAGGGGTCTTGACCAAGCGTCAATATTTGACGAGTCGAGAGTGAGAGTATGTGTTGCTCCTGTCCGAGTCTGAGTCCAAGTCATGGTCAGAGCCGCTGGAAGTCATCCTAGTTCTGTATTCCCTGTTGTCAAATTGGCCTCCATTGCTGTCGGAGGCTGTGTTCGGTTGCGGTCCATGTTCACTGCTCGCTTGCTTGGCTCTGGTTCTCATTCCGGCCAAGCGGGAACCTCTGAAAAGTAACTTTAACCTGCATTCTATCGAACAGCCAGCAGGAGGCGACTCTTCTGGCTCCAAGGTGCAGCACTGAAATGCAGTTTGAGGTTGTTTTTTTTTGTTTAGATTCTTCTCATCAAAGGTTTAGTAAACTATTAGGGGTCAGCCTTACATTTAAGTTGAACGTGGTGCATTAGGAGTACTTTAGATATGCCATACTGTGTTGAAATTACATTTTATGTATGTTTGTACTGTCAAACCAAAATACACAAACTGTGTAAATCATGCAGTTCGCAGAAGCCTTAACGACATGTAAAAGTTTGGTACACACTGGAAAAGTATTCTTCCATCATAATTCAAGTGTTGCTGGAGACAAAGGTTATGGACCTTAACGCAGACACGGAGATTGTACAGGTCAGTTTTCTGGTTTTGTGGTAGTTCCAAAAAACACAAAACACGAAAAATTCAAAACTCAAAAGGTGATAGATTTTTGTGTATAAATCCACACAAGAAACACTGAAAATACTAGAAACACGCACAAAGTCAAAACAACTAAATCCACACAGGTAACAATGGAAACACGCACAAAATCCACAATGAACTGGCAACAACTGAAAGACAGACAATAACTTAAATACAAACAGGTGAGACCACTAAGGCAATCAAGGACAAGCACAGGAAGTAAAACATGACAAGAGACACTAGGGCAGACTAACTATAAACTAAAACAGGAAGTAAACCTAAGTGAAACACACAAGGAACAATGTCACCAAATTAAACATAACACAGACAACATAAGTGACTTGCTAACAAAAAACAAAAGCAAAGAACACAGAGACAGTAAAACAAGACTAAAAACACTGATGAACACTTAACAAGGAAACCTGACAATAAACAAATGACCAAAGGAACACAAACTACAGAGAAGAGCAAACAAGGGCAGGGAATGAACACAGAAAACAAATACAAAACACACCCCACAAACCCAAACCCGTGACATCAAACAGGCTAAAAAAATTTTAAAATGTATTGCAATAATGTAATAATATTTGCACTTACATTTGCATAGTTGAACTTCAAATCTGACTTTGGAAAGGAAAAAATATGGCATAGTATTTAATCATAGCCTTTGTCTCCATGGTGCAACTAAACAAATAAAGACGTTATTGTCAAATAAATTTGAATAGACTTTAGTATCGATCACACATGTTCATTTGGTGCTACCAGCACCTGATTTCCTTCACCTCCTCCATACTCCTTCACTTCTCCCTTTTGACTGGTCAATGCATCACCTCTAATCCAATGGCTTCATTAAATGATAAAGACTGGCTTTAATGAGCACCCCTGTACGTCCACAAAGAGGTAAGAAAGAAAGAAAGAAAAAAGAAAGAAAGAAAGATAGAAAGAAATAAAGAACAAGTGCAGGAGAAGACAAAGAATAGAAATGGGAAAGAAAATGGCAGCTGAGACAGTAAACAGTATACAAATCATATCCCCCCATCATTTTCACCATTTACTGACTATTAATCATTTTAAGGACATAAAAGACAAAATATCAGACCAAACTTTACTTATGTTGGGAAAACTGTCCCTGTACTCAATAGCTTTGGCTTAATTTGTGTCTGAGCATCAAGCTTATAAAGTTCTGTGGATGTCAATCCACGCTTGATGTCCCCCCAGCCAGACCATGAAATACCCCAATAGTCTGGATCTAAAATGATAACACATTCATTAATGTAAATCCAATTCTCATTGTCAATACTAATTAGTAAAGTTTGACAGAACTGTTACAGGGCACAGAGCTTCAAACTTGAATAAGACAAATCATTTCTCTCGTTCAAAGGGTCCTACGTTTGTTGAACTGGATGTGACGCCAAAGTATATGCACTGTATATTTATACCATATATATACCTGTACTAAACTACTGTATACTCAAAGGACTTTTTACAGAGCTCACAGTACAGAAGAGTACTGAGAGTACTGAAAACCGCACACAACTGTGTTGTATAAAATTGAATCTACTTAATAAGACAGATGTGAAAAATGCAGTTAAAACATGGTGTAGACTAGATGTTCGTTGTAATGTGGATTATGTGAAAAAAAACTCCTAAATTATTAAGAAAAGAATGTGTGGGAAACCAGTGAGGGATTGTGTCCTACACTGGCTTTCCACTGTGTGGGTGGAGGAGGAAGGGGTGGGGAGGTTGGGAACAGTCCAGTTCTGGCACAGAGTGGTCCAAGAAGGTAGTTCAGCTTTGGTTTGAAGAGCCTAAGCTGGACATGGCTTAAGTGGGCATTTACAGAGACACTTTCCACGTGTCATCCATATAAATAAATAAGCAATTAGAAAATAATATAAAATCAAATGTGTAAAGTGTAGTTCACCAGCTATTTAAAAATGTGCTTTACACTTTGTTTGGGTTTCAACTGTGTCACGCTCTTCATTCCTTGTACCAATGCTTTCAGCATTAACTTCTAAAGTCTGTCGGTGTGATCGAATTTGCAACTCACATCAGTTTTTGTCATTGGTCCTATTCACAGTATGGTGGCAAACTCTAGCTTAAGACATTTTTACATTTTTATGATTGTCTTTTTAGGTTCTAACCGCCCGATTGATGGACGCAATTTACAAGCCTTATCCAGTAGCTGAAGTGTATGTGCACGTGAACTGTGTTTGTGTGTTTGCATGCAGTGTGTGCCCTCTCATCTCTCTCTCTCTGATCTTCTGCTGTGCTGAGATACCCACTTATAGCCTTTCAGCCTGAAGAACTCACATCAAGTTTGTTGCTGTCACTTGATGCACCAACAAACAAGCCTGCTGCACCAACAGTTCCCACGCGAACCTAACATGCACACGTTCCCATGTGGGAACCACTCTCTCTTACACGTGTCATTTTTCCTCAATCGTCCTCTTTCCCTTTGTTGTGAGTAGGAGTGATGGAAGGTCTTGAAAGATCACGCAGGGATATAAAAGGACAAACGGTGCTCATTAATTAAACACATGCCACAGTAAGATTTAGTGATGATGGGCAGGGAACACAATGGTGCGCTTGATTCACTGGATGACAGAGCAGCTGGCCTGAGGTAACTCCTGTGGCCGCCATGTTTGCGTGCAAACTTCCACTTAGCGTTCATGTTCACAGCAGTGTAAACTCAGAGACTGAGGCAGGCCGCAGTGTGTGTGTTAATGTGTGGGCTAGCGTGAGTGTCTGTTAGGCTGTGTGTATGCCGGGGCTCATATTTTATTGACGTACACTCCTCAGAGGGCGGCTAAAGCTGGCACTGTGTGTGCCTTCAGAGAGCTGTGTGTTTTGGCTGAAGGGAACTGTAGCAATCACACACAGATAAAAACATCACAATACAGAGAACAAGGATACCTCAACACAGGAACAGAGGCGGGAAGAGGGCTAGCAAGAAGTGGTAAAGGGTGCACACATGCACAGGCACACACACTCGCAGAGGGATGCTGTATGTTTGTGTGCGAATACACGTCATTATAGAAAGATGTGCACAGTATTGACATGCACATGTACGCCCAGAAAATCACACATAATCAGGGATGCAAACACACATGTACTTACCCATAGGGAAGGGCATCTTCTTTTTAAAGAGATGCAATGGCATGGACACTCAGTTTTTATGTATGAGCATGGACACAATAAATAACATTAATACCCATACAGACTGTATATGGCCTGGCTGACTTTAATAAATCCTTTGAATGCATGCATGGAAAGTTACATCAGTCTCTCCTCTCTTCTCCTCTCCTCTCACATCTGTGAAAGCAGCTGGGTGCAGATTTTCTCCTAAAATAGCTGCCTAATATAATCACAGCTAATAGCATTATACTTCACACTATTTACATACTGGCTGAATAATTGATCCTGCTCCCATCCTTTTTCCTAACCCTCCTACACCTGCGCTTGCTTCCTCTTTCTCTCTATCTGTACCTCGTATCTACTTCTCTCCATTGTACCTCCCTTCCTCCTTTATTTATTATCACTCTCTCCCTTTCACTCTTTGTCTGTTCTCCAATATTTGAGCAGCCAAACAAAAAGGGATGGAAGAAAATATGAATTAGTTAGATTAGATCAGTCTATCCACTCGCTGATGTTTGGAGTCTTCTCCTCATTTTAGACACAACTGCACACATGCACTCAAGTGAATGCAAACACACACACACACACACACACACACACACACACACACACACACACACCTGTTGTTGAGAGATCTGCCTCTCTCAGCAAGATTATGAAGCTGACAAACTGTGGGTAATGGGGGTAGGTGTCTGTATGTGTGCATGTGTCCTTGTCACTTTAACGTACAGACAGAGCCATTATTGATGGCTCTTAAGACAAATACACACACACACACACACACACACACACACACACACACACACACACACACACACACAGATCAATTCACGTCCATTTGCCAATGGAACAAACTTCTAACTTTCAAAGGAGAAAGTTTTTGATGCTCAAGAAGAACATGAAAAACTTTACCAATCTTTGATGGAAGAGCACTAAGACCTTCTAATGGCTTCATACTCGGTGTTGACAGTTTTTATATATTATTTGTGCTTTCTTTGTGAATTTTTGATGTTGAAAATCCTGAATATTTTAAACAATGAAGGCAGCTGTGAGAAGTGATTCAAAGCACTTTTGCTGCTTGGTTTTTGATGACAATTTATTCCTTTAATAAGGTAGATACTCTGTGTGGATGGATAAATGCTACCAGTTACAAACCTATTCTGAAAGAAAATGGCACAATTATTAGAACATTTTATCTCACAAACTGCCTTTTCTAAAGTGTTTCCTTAAACATCTGCACAGGAACTGATGGCTGGAATGGAAATGTCATAAACAATTCAGCAAAATAATAAAGCTTATTATACAATGATAAAGTCTGCAATTCATTAGAATGATACAAACTTAAATGCAGTTATTGTATGTTGTGTTTCTGTGCAGTAAACAGGAACTGCGTACGAGTTCAATTAGAAGACGGTCCTCCCAAGAAAAACAACATAACTGTTTCAGCAAGTGCCCCAAAACTACATATGTGTATGTTCAAGTGACAAAGCCCTCTATGTATGGTCTTATGTCCGTGCCATCTATAATTTTAGGGATTTAAGAACTTAGGTTTTTTTCCCCCATCACAGTCAGTTGAGGACACATTTCTTGTGCAATCATCTGGCAGCTGTCTTTAGAGGCAGTACTAAAACAAGACTGTTTCATGAAGAAAAAATAAATGGTGCAATCGTAAACTGAAAAACCACGTGCAAAGGTGACGAGATATTTCCATACTCCTCTTAAAAATGCTTGTGAAATTACTCTCATTTCACCTCAGTGCTTGGTCATTTTCACATGAGAACGCAAGACAGATGCAGGGTAGATAAATTATGAAAACCCTAACAATGGCAGCCATTGTAGCAAAGCAGTTAGAGCCAGCTCTGCTGTCAAATTATCTGCTATGATAAATAATATCTTCATTAATCATAATAATTGCCTTTACCACCTGAGACAAACAGGCCAGCTGGTAGGCCAGCTCTGAGACAGTCTGACCAATAGGAAATGTTCATACTGAAGAGAGCAGGGAGCAGCCAATCCGCAACTGTAATTATTCTCAGTAGAAGCCTCATCTCTCATCACCGTGACCTGACCTCCCTCTTGACACTGTGTGTGTTTCTATGTGTGTCATTGTGCACGTGTATGATAGGGAGAGAAAGAGTGTAGGGAGAGTTGCAGCACAAGAGATGGATGTGGAAGGTGACATGAATGGATGAGGCATGAATGGCGATCCCAGGGTGTGAGAAAGACACGATACCTCATTATTCAGGTCTGGGTGTGTGTGTGTGTGTGTGTGTGTGTGTGTGTGTGTGTTCCCCTTCTCTTCTCAGAGACCCACAGGTTAATCTCCCCTCATGCTGCCTTGCCAAAGCGGCGCACTCTGCTGGCCAGGACAAGAACAGCAATAAGCGGATACACTTTCATGCATGAAAACAACAGCCAGACACTGTGGAAGAACATGTTTTGACATTTCACACAGGATCATTACAGATTGCTCAAGTGCATTAACTATATGTCCAGAGGAGGAGCTCGGTTCTGGGCCAGTCAAACAATGACAGACTGTGATTGAACTGAAAAGATGTTTCATTCTTTGCTGACCTTTACTTGCCCGGTTTCCCACAAACAAAAAATCTCGTGTTGGTTTCAGCACAGTACAGTTTAAAAGTCTACACATGTCAGTTGTTAACATGTGCTGTGTGTTGTGAAGTACCAAGACCTGAAATAGAGTGAGAGAAAAAGATGGAAATCACTAAAGGTTGAACAGAATGGAGCTTGTAGAGCTGAGATTAGACAAGATAGTAAAGGAAAAGGAAATGCTAACAAATTGTTTGCCTGATTAAGACTTTGCAGGTCAGAACATTGCATACATGAAACTAAATCAAATTTCAGTGTGCTGATGGCTTATTTTAGACCACTTAATATTCGCAGATCAGTGCAACCTAGTTAAAGAAGTCCTTAAAGCCATATTTTAAGGAGTCACAAGATAAACCTGGGCAGTCAGAATATGACTGAGAACACAGGGAAGCAGAGAAAACAGATCTGCTACACAAAGTTCTGTTCGTTTTTTCGTGCATTATTTGTTTTTATCTTGTGCATGTCCTGATCATTTGACCTCTTTAGGCCTCTAAAAATGATTCAAAAATAAACAAACACACTTTGGTTGTTTTGAACACAACCATTAGACTTAAGCAAAAAGTAATGAGGGGTACAAGTTAACATCACATTGTTTTAAGGGTTAACTGCCAAAAAGGTTGCAAACCTTAGTGTAAAATTTCTTAGCAAAGCTCTTGATGGATATAAATTTAGCAGGGAGAAGTGCATATGATAAGTTAACGGTTCCATTAATAACTTTTTCAAAAGGGCTGAATTACTACATCCACATGCAAGCTGTCTCAATAAAGCAGACTTGTGGGCAGTACTTGGATGTGTTGATGTGGCATTTGGTACCCTGCTTACTATAACAACCAGCTATTCGTGGGAGTTCTTGTATTCAGAGAAAAACCACCAAAGACCACAGTAGAAACAATCCACAACCAGCAATAGGCTGCATTTACTGCCAAGTCCAGCTAGCTGTGGTAGTTTGATGCTGTACATATATGAAAGTCTTCCATTACAGAGTAAAGTCTGACATCAACTGAAACTGTCTGCAGTGAGAATAAAGCCAAAAGGTCAAAGACCCACTTGACTCTTGGCATTGAACTCACCATGCAGGAAAAAGCCTCCATTAGAGCCTGGAGCCATATGAAAGTAATCACACAAGCAATTCACCATTATTTCATCTTTTTTAACACTGGCACATCTTTAATATTTGAAATCCCACAGACACAATTTAGATACATCATCCATCTAAACAAACAGCCAAAACTGAACCCAGTGAAATAATTGATTCATTTATGAGTAATAAAAGTAGTTTATTTTAACTTAGCTGCTGGATTGAATAGCTGCATTTTAAAAGAAAAACCGTTAGGAAGAGGAGGAGGAAGAAGAAGAAGAAATGATGAAAATCTGAAAGTAGTAGGCTATATTTTGCACTTTCCTCCCATCTGTGCATTACCAAAAAAAAAAAAAAAACTGGATGGGAAATAGTCAAAAGACTTAGCTTTCGTGTGATCTTCAGGAGCACTTCAGAAACTCTTGAAAAGAGCAGTTAATGAACATCGATCGACGCGCACAAACACACACACAGCAGGCTTACTGATCTAACAGCTGCTGAAGTTAAGTTTTAGAAATCAATTTTATAGCATCGGTTATGGCCATAATCGTCTATTTAAAATATTGTTAATCATTCACCATAGAGGACCATTAATTGATTGAATAGAGAAGAAACAGACGCCGTTTTAACAGCCATTCACTTTGTATTACACTACAGGGTTTTTTGTTTTTTTTATTATTTTTAGTTTAATCTCCGATTCTTGGGGGGTGGGGGGGGTGGGGTATGTATTAATGGGAAGTTGGGGTTGTTTTACAAAAGAAATCAAAGAAAATAGTAATTTTCACAATAATAGACCAAAAGGGGCATGATTTGACGCAGGGCTTATTGTTTATAATAATTATCGCCATGGACAGGCCTAAGGATTATATGTAGCTATCCAATATGTTGGTGAGTGACTGTCCGTTGGCAGCAGATTGGCCTTTTCTTTACTGTTTTCGCAGCAGATGACACGTGTCTGCCCTGAAATGAACGTCTCAATTGACTTCAGGAGTAATTACGGCAACAAAGAACAATAATTGAACACGCTAATTGACAACACAAACCGGCAATGATACCCGGTGGCTGCCTCTTATAAGGGGTAGCCTTAGCACCCATGTTATTCCTGCAAAATTATTTTAAAAAAAAACACTTAATATTATATTGTTTCCTTGAGAGTTGGGGGTCCTTGAAGTAGCCTAAACGTCCTGCGGCTCTGTATGTGAGTGGGTGGGTGGAGGTGGGGTTGTCACCCGGGGGCTATAGTAATTAATATGATGTATGCACTTGACAGGACGTAGATGTATTCTATATGATTTGTTTTAATCCCTGAGAAGGATAACACTTCTCAATAAATTTGAATGAGAAGAAAAACAGGAGAAATGAAGGCGCCAATAAAGCAGATTTTTTGATGTTTTATCTCAGTACTAGTCTTTTTCTCCCTGACTGTCCTTTTTACAGCGACCACCTGTTTCCTGCCTCCTCTGCTTTCCTCACCTCACGCACTGCATGGGGAGAAATTAATTTGCTGCAAATCTTGAAGGCTTAAACAAGGCAGTGACGCCCGGGCCCCTCCCCTCCGCAAACCGACAAGTAAATCCCCACAATTAGCAGATCCATATTAGCATATTAACCTGTGCTTCCTTCCGAGACGCATCCTTTATGTAGGTCAGACACTATTTTCTTAATTGCTTTTGCTGTTGATGGAGGACAAACATCTTCTGGGCCGTTTGTTATGGTTGCCTTCATTATGCCAGTCGTTATTTTGGCTGGAAAGGTGCAGGCCTACCACAGATAGGCTACAGGGCTGAGTTAACGGACGCTCATGGCCATATGAGGGCCGGTGTCTGATTAAAACCAAACAGACTCATAAACAAGGCCAACACATGTGCACGTAGACTGGAAGCAGACACTATTGTGAGATTTTAAGCTTTCCATCTAACTGCTCTAATTTAGAGCGTTACAGCTGACTAATGAAAAATAAATGTGTAAACAAACGTCTTCTTGCACAGTATGTAGACTCCATATTAGCCTGTTCAAATAGGCACATTAGCCTGTATGGCCTATAGGCCCATTATATCTCAGCATGGATCCCCTCACCCACTAAATACATTAACGCTTACTAAGTGTTACACTGTGACACAATATCCTTAAAGAAGCCTTAAAGCCTGTAAGGGGATTACTGTTTACACTGGTAGCAAAAGGGTAAATGACTGCAGGCTATATCCATTGTGATCTATTAGAAATAAGTTGTGGCCCATTCATTAAGCATTTAAACCAATCAGGACTAATAGTAAATCCAAGAAGGGTGACATCATCTTTATTTAGCAACATTATTTACATTATGAACTTTATGTTTTAAGTGAATCTAGTGTATTTTACAAAATATGTTGGATTGGTGAATGAATTGAGATGAATGATGACTAAATGAATGAAGACTAAACCCTAATCTGCATTATATTCCCTTTCAGCCGCCAACAGAAAATGTAACTGGAGACTGAGGTAGGTCTGCTTTTGTAGAAGTTAGTAGAGGCATTTCCACATTTTAATTTTGTGGCCTTTCATTATTTTTTTGTTCATTATTGTTTGGGCACTTCAGATTCAGGTTTATACAAATATCTCTTGAATTAGCCAACAATATTAAGGTCACTTTCGCTACACATGGTAGCCTATCACAAGTGCGCAAATGCCACGCATGAGCTCACATCCTAATCTTCTTCTGCCTCTCCATGCGGTCTTCTTTTCTGACACTTGCTTTAAAAATGACAACAGAGCCCCCTGCTCTCTGCAGGAGCGGCGGTCAATCCAGAAACCTCGGGGCTATCTAAATTCTCGCCTCTGGGCTGTACTGTGCGGGGTTTCGGGCCTTTCCCTGCCTCGTCAGGCGGCAGATGGACTGGCTCCTGTCCGGAGATCAGTGCGCATCTGGTGCGGCGCTCCCAGCCCCTGGTAAAGCGGGGCCACTCGCCGGCATTAAGCCCTATTAGAACCGTCTGCAGTGCAACTGGTGCCTCGGGTTTGCGGCGACGGTGGCTGAATATATATCTGACCCAGGCAACAGCATTCACCACCAAAACCTCCTGACATATAAACTAAATCTGACTCATGCGCTCAGTGATCTGACACCGGTCAATGGAGTGTGCAGAGATTGGGGTAAACCTTTAAATACATCGCTTCTAGTTGTGAGAAACTCACTTGAATGGCTTTAAAGTCGTTTTAAAAACAAATTAGACTAGGTGTCACATTTTAATGAATGCTTTCAGTCTAGCTCTACAGGTTAAGGCTGTTACTCCCACTGAAGGCTTGTATGTCAGCATGGTTTCCTGCCCAGAGTTGAAATCAAATGTACACCCATGTGGGCCTTTCTGGTGTCATAATGACATGACATAACATCTTTTTGGTGAGTCTTTCTTTATATTCTTGTCCAAAATAATATAAACATCGCAAAGCAATGACCATATGATCACATTTACAATCACTTAAGGTAGCCTACCTTAATTTACACCAAAGCTCTTTCTTGCTCTCTCTTTGCCCCGTGGCCTTCCCATTCATCCCTCCTCCTCCTCTTTTTCTCCCCCTACTCTCATCCCCTCCCTCTCTTGCGACAACCGGCCTTCACCGGTCTCGTCGTGCAGAGGTTTCACGTCGCGCCCCGAGGCAAAACAATCGGTAACGGTTAATTAAAATATAAAAGGCCTTGAGAACTTTTTAACGGAGGCTATTTAAGGCGTCCCCTGCACCGCCTGGGCCGTTTGTGTTTGCCACGAGGAGTTCCTTTCAGATGTGACTGCAAAACTATAGGATAAATAGTCTTGATCAAGAAGAAAAGGAACATCTTGTAGAATATTTAAGCTTGTTTGGGGGCATTTATGTTTTGAGCTATGTGGCCAGCAAGTGGAAAATGTATTTCCAGCTGGAGAAATGGCACCATCTGAAGGAAAATCAATAAGAAAGAGCAAATGACCACCTTTTATAATATATATTTAAATAAATCTAAAAGGTTTATTTAGGGTTACAATTTATTATTATTATTGTTATTATTATCATCATCACCATCATTGTAGCCGATTAGGGCGGAGAGAGACGCATGCAGTAACAGATGGGCGGGGAAATAGTTTCTTAATTAAAGTGCAGAGTCAATTGCGGCGTCCCGGCGTCAGCACGGTCACAGCCTGCACTTTTATAATATCAGGGAGACGCTTTGGTTACAGTTACAGCTGAGTAGGAAAAACATCCACAAAACAAAACCGATTAGGGCTTATGGGTAAGAGCTACTGCTCTCTCTCTCTCTCTCTCTCTCTCTCTCTCTCTCTCTCTCTCTCTCTCTCTCTCTCTCTCTCTTTCTCTCTCTCGGCTGGTTTGTTTTGAATGGCAGGAAATCTGAGAGACTCTCCTCTCCTCCTTCAGTTTCCTCTCCTCCCCTCTGCTGTTCTTCAGACTGTGGCCACATGCTTTGGGCTTCTGCTTTTACGTTTTTTATTTCTGTTGCTTCCCGGGTGGCCTTAGGGCAAGGCAGCAGTAGTAGCTGTGCTGTATATTCATTCTGATAATATAGGCTAGATGTTCACTATATGTGGCTCTGTACACCTGTTACTATTTCGATGCTTTGTTGTTGTTCAAAATAACGTCAGCAACATAATAAACCTGTTTGTGTTAAAGAATGTATTTTACCTGATCATGGTTACTTTTCTTATTTTTCCCACTGTCTATAAGCTTTCAAATAAATACAAGATAAGCAAAAAAAATCTCCTCTATCATCTCAGTCTGCAGCTGCTCCCTTCAGCTGGTCAGGACCACCCCGAGGGCGCGCGCTCAGGTGAGTTACAGCACAAGGAGAAAGGCAGAAAGAGAGAGAGAGAAAGAGAGAGGGTCACGAGATTGACCGACTGACCGACAAAATAGTCACTGTTCTGATCTGCCTGTCCAAATATCATGATAGGCTAATAATAACAACAGGCTAATAATAATAATAATAATAATAATAATAATAATAATAATAGCCTAATAATTATAATAGAGCACAATAATAAAAATGGAAGCAGTCCTCAACATCATCAATTCGTCGATTCAACCATGCTCGCGCCTCTAGTCATACATACACATACATTGCTTATTTGAAAAGAGAAAAGGTCTCGTGCTTCTGTCGGTTCTTCACAAAGGCAACACTTATAACACCTCCCCTCCCATCCCCCATAAAAAGAAAAAATAAATAATGTTCATCAAAAGCTCCTTTCCATGCAAGACTAAAAATAACTAAAAAAGATTTTTTTAAAGCAGCGTTATCGATTTAATTTAGCACATTTGCACATAAAAAGTAAACAATTCAAGTATGTTACTGATTATTTTTAAAACGTGCTTTAAATTCATAAACTCTTAAAAGGGTAATATTTAATACATTCGGTTGTGGTTACATCGAATGAATCTCTACTGGAAATGTGTGCACATTCATATGAGTGATTGTTTCATTAAGAAATCATCATAGACACTACAGTATTAAAAAATGCCTAAAAACTAATAATGAAAACGTATCTTAAGACATCTGAGGCATGCAGAAAGCATCGAAAACACCCCGTTTCCAAATGAAATTCCTCGTCGAAGCAAACTAAATGCAATACAACCTCGGTCTAGAAACAAACGAAAATCCATTTTTATTCCGCTGAGAAATGTCGAAATTAACTTTATAATATTTCAAAGCAAACTTACATTTCCGTAGAAAATCCGTAACATTTAAAAAAACGACTTAGCCGGTGTCAATAAAAAATAATACGACGAAACCGAGCACAAGACCTTGTGAAAATACAAACGGGTCAAAAAGGAAAATGTCCACAAAAAGCGTAGAAAATGTTGAAAGAAGCACTTGGTTCCTTATTAAGGTGAAGATACAATATTTATTCCTTGTCTCCTGGGATGCTCCGCTCCGTCTATTGTCCTCCCATTCCTCAGTGCTGATGCTTAATTTTCAAAACTTCTATATTACCAAGGGACCTACGACATCAGCCGAGAAATACCCTGCAAGTACAAAATCCGTGAGCCAGCCCCGTCCGTGCAGAGGGGAGACGCTCGCGTTCCGCCAGCTTTCTGCCGTTACCGAGAGCGCGCGAGGGGGGACTTTTCCATTTCTCTCGCTTTTTCAGGATTTTAACGCATTTTTATTATTATTCGATCGGGCCAGAGAGCGGAGAAAAAAAAACACGGGTTACTTTGGAGAAAGCACAATGTCAGCGACCTTCCCCGGACTTGTCCACGACGCAGAGGTAGGCTAATTTATTTACTTAACATCCTTTTAATTTATGAAATTATAGAAGAATGTGCAGAGGAAGAAATGTTGTTTGGTTTAAAGTGAGTTATGGAGGCATTTCGAGACAGCATCAGCTCTCAAGAAGTCTAAGTGGAATACTGTAGCCTATCGCGTGGATAAAATATATATATACATGTGCATGGAGGGAAGGAATGAGTCGTGCATCTCACTGCAGCTGCCGGTAAAAACGGGGCTTTTTATTAGTGTGTGGAAGCAAATGAGGCTCGTGTGTGAGCCGGTAACAGTGTGATTAGAACATTTTAGGGCGGAACACTCCGCTGTGTCTCACTCTGCTTACCTCCCATCCGGAATGAGCGAGAGAGCTGGGACAGTACATTTGCCAGCAGCTCGGTAATAATAATAATATATAACAGCACGCCTTTTAAACGCTGCGAGGAGAGTGACAGGCATGCCAAAGGGAGGGGAAAAATACCGATGGCTCCTGTTGCCGTGCGTTCGTTCCCCTCCCGGGCGTGTGGAAATGACATCTCCTTCAGGTGGTTTAAAGTGGGAAAAAAACGCTTTGAGTGTGTGAGTTGTGTTTTTGAGTGTGTTTGGGAGGCAGAGAAGAGGAGACACCGGCTGATGCTAAATGACACGGCTCATATATTTCCCCGTCTCTTTATTATCTTGTAGATACGTCACGACGGATCAAACAGCTACCGTCTCATGCAGCTCGGGTGCCTGGAGTCCGTGGCCAACTCCTCGGTCGCCTACTCCTCCTCCTCCCCGCTCACCTACCCAGCGCCGGCGGGGACGGAGTTCGCCTCGCCCTATTTCTCGGCCAACCACCAGTACACGCCCCTCCACCACCAGTCCTTCCACTACGAGTTCCAGCACTCCCACCCGGCCGTGGCCCCGGAGGCCTACGGGCTGAACTCGCTGCACTCGGGCCAGTACTACCAGCAGATCCACCACGGAGAGCCCGCCGACTTCATCAATCTGCACAACGCGCGCTCGGCCCTCAAGTCCTCCTGCCTGGACGAGCAGCAGAGGCGCGAGCTTGGCTGCCTCGACGCTTACCGGCGCCATGACCTGTCGCTGATGACGTCACACGGCTCCCAGGCCTACGGCGTCGGTATGCACCACCCGGACCAGAGGCTGCTGCCGGGCGCCGGTCTGGGTCTCCCTTCGTCTGCGTCAGACGACCTGCAGGTACCGGCGGCCTCCATCATTCTTCCCCCGCTAATTCACAGTCTCACAACACCCCAAGGCCGAAGATCCAACTACACCTTTCTTTTCTACCCTCTCTTTCATTTCCCTCGGCTTCTCATCTCTGGTTTATTAACACTCCTCCATAATATAGGATAAGATAGGACAACATAGCCTTAGCGCTGCCACAAGACCGAGTATCCCTGCCCCACTGGCCTACTACTGACCCCCCTCCCTCCCTCTATTGTACCAGCAACACAGCAATTCCAAAATATTGAACAGAAAGACAGCGCCAGATGTCTGTCTGTCTGTCTGCCTGTCTGCTTCATCTGTCTGTTGTCGACACTGACAAGTCTGTCTTACATTTGGCCTGTTGGTCATCCCCAGCCACTGCCTCTGTCCTACTTTGGAGTAAATAATATTGGATTTCATTCTTGAGATAATTTTGTTGCCAAACCAAACGTGACTTTACAACAGGCTAAGTAAATGTCAAGTCCACACGGTGCAGTTCCTCTGAAAGGCATGCCTGTTTCTAAAGGTTAATTGACTGGCAGTCTATACAATCCCATTGTGAAATCCGCCCTTTATTTTTCCAGAAACACACGTGACCCATATTTTACATAATTCTTTTCGATGTAAAGAAATGGTCAAGATGAAAACGGATTCGCACGGTTCTTGAGCGTGTGTGTGTGTGTGTGTGTGTGTGTGTGTGTGTGTGTGTGTGAGAGAGAGACAGAGAGTGTGTCCGGCTGTCTGTTGAGGCAAAGAAAAGCCGCTGGTTGCTCTATTCTCCGGTAAAGGGCGGATTAACGGATCGGGGTTCAAGGCACAATGCCCAGCTCAAGCGCCATAAAGCACCGTAGTTTATCCAATTACCGACTTAACGTCAATCAACG
This sequence comes from Micropterus dolomieu, assembly GCF_021292245.1. Lineage (NCBI taxonomy): Eukaryota > Metazoa > Chordata > Actinopteri > Centrarchiformes > Centrarchidae > Micropterus > Micropterus dolomieu. The sequence continues at coordinate 21,741,480 of NC_060159.1, forward strand.
TTGTTGCTTATGCAGCGACATCTGAGCTGGTTAAAACACGCCTCTAGTTAAACACAATTTAAGACAGCGACACATAATTTCAGTCAAGTTAACTATTTACCAGCTCCACTCAAGTTCAGCTCGAGACAGTGTCGTTTTTATCGACATTATTAGCTGTAATTACGCTACACACGCTCCTAATGTGTCCTAATGTTTACACTGGCAACAACAATAACTACTATTTTGATAGGCTAAAAAAAATTAATATAGCGTAATCTGATTTATTAATTTTTAAGTCAGTTTTCTTTTAGGCGAATTCATTTTCTTTTACTATAGGCTATTTAAGGGGTGTGGCAGTATAACCTTGAAGATGATGATGTATTCAATTTACAAATAACGTAATTGTCCCTAAATACTACAGCGAGTTTAGGAAATTATAATTGTGCCTGCATGATTTTTAATTATTGTTTTATTGATCTCTGTCATCATGGACCTTTTTAAACGCAAGTTCTGTGTGAAATTTAATAATTTTAATTGGGTGATAATGACAACAATATGCAATTTATTCTAAGTAACATATGTTATTAAATTCTAATAGTCTAAAATTCATAGCGTAAGTAAGTCATGTTGTCTTTATTTTATTTTATTTTATTTTATTTTATTTTTCAAACCTAGAGGCTCAAAGTTGATCGTTGTTATGGCAAATACTATATTTATCTTAAGCTTTTGGCACATGAAAAGAGCACAGGTTTGACCCTTTATTGAGAGAAAGAAAGAAACGGCTCGTGAACCTGAGCTTGCAAGAGGCGGATGTATGAACTGAACAGATGCGCATATGGTCTCGTGCAGCCCGGTCGCATCTTTGAGCGCGTTAAAGAGATTTTCATGCTGAACAAAAGCAGCTGCCACACCTTTCTCCCGTCACTAAGCTAATTCATGCAAGACCTCTGCGTTTTGTATATTGATTTTATAATCACTTTAGCTTCGGAATAGAAGAAAAGGAACAGAGCAGGAGCTGGTTAAGAAAGAACTACAACAAGCTCCTTTTTTCAGGTTTATTTTAATCAGGGGGTTCTGCGTGGGCCATGCCTCGAGGCTCGCACGGGGGATTAAGCGTTTTCTAAATAAAAAAGCGCGTGTTCTCCTTTCTTGATGACATTGTTGATAGCACGCGAGTGTGATCTGGACCAAAATGGCAGCAGTAACAGGTAGGCTATCCACAAATATATAGGCCTTAGCCTATATAGGCTACTGTGGGCTGCTTGCGCTCCAGAGTTATCCCCAACAGGTTGGTGGCTGCAGCAAACTGTGGACACTCATGTTTCAGCCTGGAAGAGTTGTGCTGTCCTCGCTTACAGCCTGAAGCCTTTCAAATTAAGCTCGTTTCTGTGTGAGCCGTGAGCTGCATTTTACTCTGCCCTCAATTTTACTCAAAGCCTGCTAAGTAACGTAGGCCAAGACTTTCTAACAAAAAGGCTTCCACCACTAGAAAATTGTTTTCAAAGGAGGGTGTGTTTTAGAAGCTATAGCTTAAAAGGTAATAGGCCATGTGGACGCTCTAATTGCCAAACTTCAAGGTGCAGTAAGGAAACCTAAAGGATCTATATGCAACTGTGTGTCGGGACCATCCAAAGAGGTCGCACATCTGAGGCGTCATAAGATGACTAATTGCACAGGAAGAATCAAATAACGTATTCTGCTACATAGAAATGTTTTTAACATCTAATATTGTTTGCTTGTGAAATAACGACTTCATTACCATGAGGCTTGTGAATTTGTGGACACAAGGTATAAGACCACTGACCTATTGGACAGAACATTTAGTGAGCAGGGGCACTGCAGATCAGCAACAGTGCTGCCATAATCATTAAATAGTCTATTAATCACAGACTTTTCTTTATTCTGATATTACCATGATTTTACGGTCTAAGTTTCATTGATCAGTAAGATTTTTCTCAAAGATGAATGTTTGGTGTGCAATGGTAGGCTAAATAAGAACTTGAAGAAACAAATCAATTGGATATCCATAAAGCATCACAGCTCCCAAGAAAAACGAAAGAAACGCCATTCATTTATGCTGTTTCTGGAGCCTGATAGCTGGTTAAACTGTGCTCTAGCGGTATAAAAAATCTGGGTGAAGTCATTTCACCTCCCTGCTCATCCTAATGAGTGCGTGTCTCCGCAGGGCTCCGTGGAAGCGCAGTGTGGGCTCGTGCTGAATGGCCAAGGGGGCGTCATCCGGAGAGGTAAGGCCCTGTTAATTCTCTGTTGTTGCACCGGAGGCCGTGAACACTCACGGCTCCACACGACAAGAGAGCGAGGAGACAGACAAACAGGCGGAACACTGCTCTCTTGTCTGCTGTCAACACGTTACAGCAGGAACGGCCCCATTTTCTCGCCTATTTAAACGCTAACACAGTGTACACGCGCAGAGACGGTGCTTCCCATTTCCAGAATGAAATGGACTGTCACTCAACATCTACGTCTGCTTTTTCCAGCCTAAACACTGTCTTTGACTTTTTCTCCTAAGAAAATTAATATGTCACAACAGCAGTCATTCATTTATAGCCACCGATTTGATAGTAGGCTATATGTTTAAATGTGCATTTGACATATTAAATATAGCCTTTCAATAGTCTACATATAGACATTTCCTTTTTGAAGTCAAACCTGTAGGCTACATTTCAACAGACTGACAAAGGTAAAACAAAGGTAGGCTCAGCCTACGCTATTTTAATATAATATGTATGTATGTTTATTTTGAGATCATAAATTCATCATATCCCCAAACACTACTGTTGATGATCTTATCTCTCTTTTGTAATAAAAATCAAGTAGGAAACACGCAGACTATTACAAGGAATAGCCCAATTATTTATGATCAAACTTTTACTATTATTGAAATAATGTATAATGTCACAACATTTAAAAGGCTGTGATGCTTAATATAACAAACCAATCGTCTAGAAATTAAATTATAGGTTTCTGTCTATTGTGAATGAATAGATTCAATTCAATCGGATGGTATGCTAACAGAAAATATAAAATAACGTTCATTTAGGCCTAGGCCTATTACAAAATGAATCTAGCTGTTCTCAGTGTTACCATGCATTGCTTCTGGGTAAATTCTAAGCTATTTCATTATATTTTTCTTTTATGTAGACTAGTAGCCTTTATTTATTTGTAGGCTCTAATGTAAAGTACATCACATAAATAATTATGAGTGCTGTAGCCTAATTGTTGTTTCTTGCATGTACCTGAAGGCCATGTTTAATCACATACAGTATAATTACCCTATAGCTTTTAAAGGCTGGGTCGTGAAGCCGGTTCAGGTCGACTCTTCAGGGTGAAGATGTGGATGTGGACTCTGTCTGCATCAACACATAGCAGGCCAGCCAATTTCCTCATGAGTGTGAGTTTTAACGCGCTGTGGATCTGCTTTTGGTCCATCAAAGCCTGCTCTGTTTTTTTAGTCGGGACTATGTGTAGTAGGCTAGTTTTCCATACAGAGAGGAAGGTTGTGTCTCGGGTTTAATTTTTCATCAGCTCTGCCTAGGTGTTGGGGCTTTTCTCTCGGATTGACGCGGGAATCCCTTCGCTATCACTTTCCGTTAATGGTGCGCCGTATTTGGCCCTGAGCTCAGCCGCTGCAACCATCACAACCAATAATCTTTGCTTTACCTCCCGCTCCAGTATCGATAGCTTCTCTCGCCTCGGGCGGACGCTTTGATATGCTAATGCCGAGCGGGGCCCCGGATTCAGCCGAGATCATATTAATGTTGTTCTTTCTGACTGCGGCTTTGGCGGCATGAATATTCACATAACCTTTTTCAAAAGAAAATCACTCAAGAAACGCGGATCCTACTTAGGAGGAGTCGTCTGTGTTTTTAATCACCCTGCTATCCCTTTTCCAGTTCAGCTCTAGCAGCAGCCTCAGATCAAGCTGATCTGTCAGGCGCTCGCCCCCGCCACTACAGCCGGTGTACGCGCCTCTCTCTTTTCTGTCAAGACATTGGCGGGCTTTTTTGGAGCTATAAACATTGTTGTTAAAATATGAGGAGAATGACATTTGGCCCGTGTCTTTTTTTCTTTAATTTTCGTGGCAAACTCGTAAAAGGCGCTTGATTTCGCGTGTGATCCCGCCCGCCGCTCGCGCCGCAGCCTGAGGCTACTCTCCGTTGCTTAAATACCGTTATCGCCTCTGGGCCCGCGCGCTCCACTGACTGCACTACCGGCAATAGCTCTTTTCGATTGCCCTTGGCAACATAAAATACAAACTACTTTGAATCAAAACATTTTTAGGGGAATTAATATGATGTGAACCCGCGGCTTTCAGAGACGCGCGCCCCTGTCAGAGCGCGTGAGTCTGACAGACAGGTCCGCCCGGTTTGTGTCACAAATAGGGTAGACACAGACGAGCCGGACTTCACACGCGCACACCACACACGCACACAAAGGAGTCCAAGTTTAACCAATAGTATCAATCAATTCCCTCGACCTGCAACTGTCCATTTTTGACAGCCTGAGTGAAATACAAGTCACATACAGCCTCGTACAAAGCGCTGCCCGCTGCAGTAGCCTACAACAGGCTTTTGTTACCACACCATTATGATGAGGCCGGTTGTGCTGCAGGCACGAGTCGCTGTCCAGGTGCTGAAATGAAAGGTGGAAGCCGCTGTCCCTGGTGCTGAACCCAGATGACATGTTCTGATGACAGGTCTGACTGCCTTCCTGCGGCCAGAAACATAATACGAAACTAGCACATTTCTGCTGATTGTGAATAATAGATTTTTAGAGCAAAAATATAGGTTACAGTTGGTCATATATAAGGCTTAGCTCTTGGCGAAATTGTCCACATTGCCCCGAAAAAAACTGGCATGTGTAGACAATCGTAGCCCGCAGCGTTGTTCTATTCGGCCTAAATGGCATCCCTTTTCTTCATTCCATCATATCCAGCACGGCCTAATAACAAAGCGACACACCCTGCTGTTAGATTTGATAATGAGGGGGATGAATAATAGAATATAGCCTACAGTACATCAGACAGAAACCTTGCGTTTCAGCTGCTTGGGACGTTAGTTCAAGTGAAAGTTTAATAATAACAGGCCTACTCAGAGCAGTCGATATATTCCAGGAGGACCCAGCAACACTGATTCAGATGCAATTAATAATGTGAAAGAGCCTTCACTATCACAACCACAATCATTTATTCACACATTCAGGAGCCTCAAGTCCACAATGAAATCAACTTGGTGGTTGGTGGAAGGTGATTAAAGGGAGGTTTTGTTTTCCCCTCCTAGGATTACAGCAGCCTTTTCTTACATACAGACAAATATTGAGCTGAAACAGAAATATAAATATATGTATATAGCCTAGTAAGAAAAAAAAAGAAGATGTAAATGTAATATTTAACTAGTGGAAAGAAGTCTGATGAAGTGCTGAGCGAAACACATTGATCTTGCCAATGGTGATGGTAGATGCTTGATCCTATGTATTTCTATGGACTCTTCTGCTTTAAGTTTTGATTAAAATTACATTTAATCATATATTATGTTTACAGCTATACTGTGAAGAGTGTACAAGGATAATAAAGGCTATGAACCAGCAAGACTTTGTTGTCCAGTGAAAAACACATATCTGGTGATTTTTAATTGTTCAGAAAGGCTAAACTAAAATGAATAATTGTTAAGACAAATACTTCTTAAGATAACTAAGCCTTTTAAAAACAATTGGATTATGTGAAAAAATGTGTCACAAAGCTGAAAACAGTGCTGTTTCTCTTCATTCAAGGTTTTCCTAGGACAGCAACAAAAAAAAATTATCAAGTTATTTTGTTATAACACAAGTGGCAAAGATTTAGTGATCAGCATTTATTCTTGTAAGGACATTTCCGTTGACAGTAGATACGACTGCACACTGGCTCCACTGACACATTACATTATTGCACCTGAAAAGATAAGAGACTTCCTGTATGTTCTGCTCACAGACATGTAGTTGTTTTTTATAACTTGTATAATTTCCTGAAATGTGTAATTCTTACAAGTAAGAACCAGGGAGACCTCATGCAAAGTTTGTACACAGCTAAAGCCACCCTCTGAAAACAAAGGTGCAAAATGGTGCTAATATCTACACACTTGTCTCTGACGTGGGATCTGATGAAGGTTCAGTGTTTTCCACAAAACATGTTTCAAACTGTTTTGTGAACAATATGAATTCAATACTGGATATCAATGATGGATGGGTTGTGGATACATTTATACTTTAATGCATTAGATCTTTTTTGGACCAAAATGTACATGTATTTCCTGATTCTAGGCTTTTAAAGATCTAAATGGATTTTTATTGGATACACTCAGTACACCTACACCAAAAGTAAAGAAAAATGCTCTTGCAGCTCTTGTAATAACTTGCAACATTCATTGCAAAATGAGGTATCTCTCAAACTAAAGGCCATTTTTGTTGTTATTAGCATTATTATCATTACAGAACTTGAGAAAAGCCACTTGTGTTGAAACCCTACTGATCAGAATCTAAAAAAGTGTGAAAATACATGTTTAACCAAAACTCTTCTGAATATAACTGCTGTTCATGGCTGTATATTGTCATTGGCATAATGGAACTAAATAAAAACACTATTATAAATCTGCCTGCACAATTTCCTTGAAATATTCAAGCTTATGTCTACATAGGAACTCTCCCAAAACAACACAAATGTTTGATGCATTATAAGCTGTGCACTCTTAGACAATTAGCAATACAGAGTAAAATGTGCCAAGAGTTGGGTTAGCATTCCTACGGAGGCTGTGGTAAATGATGTTTTGACCACTTTGATCACTAGATCCTGCAGTAGTACACAGAAGTAGAAATGCTGCTACACATAGATAATTTCACCATTAATTTATAGAAAGCATTTGCTAACCAAGAGTAGCACTAGGTTGGAAACTTGGTGGATTGCTCCACGGTTCTTTGTTCAATGGTTCCCCTGTTGTGCTGCATTATTTCAGTTTCATGTTGGTTTATCTGCTGAAAAAACAGAGCATCATTAGAGAAATAGTTTCCCCATATTCGCTCCTGCATCAGTTGAAACATGGGTGGAGTTTGTAGGTTTTAAAAAAACACAGCCAGTTCATTAACACATCTCCATGTAAGCTTTCTCCAAAGCAAACTAAATTGACCGGAAACTTGTTAGTTACATTTCCATGAGGATATCTGAAAAAGAAAAGCTGTTTTTATTAGTTCAGGTAAAGGTGACATTTTGGAGATACATGGTTTTTATAGGACAGACAGATCAAAATATCATTAATTAGTGTTCAGTTTAGAGGTCAACAGAAAAGTGGATGGTGTGTTACAAAAGAAAGGTAGTTAGTTATAGAACGTTGTAACACAAATATTTACAGATTTTACAGCATGTTTACAGTTGGATTATGCAGGCCTACCCATTCGCAGTAATTTGATGGTCACTTTTTTTCCAGTTGAATGACGTAAAACAGACCATTCCTGGCCCCTGAAGTTGTCTTACTGCAGGCTGACATGGAGCTGTGCTAATGTACTCACTGTGTATTTTGTGGACTTGAGATCTAAATCAGTGTCTCAACTGATGGTGAGTGCACAACAGCTCTGTTTGTCCGTGCTGAACCTTGTTCTGACAAGTGTGTTGTGTTTGTGTGCAGGGGGGACATGTGTGGTGAACCCTACAGATTTGTTCTGCTCGGTACCGGGCCGACTGTCACTTCTCAGCTCAACCTCCAAGTACAAAGTCACCATCGCAGAGGTGAAAAGAAGACTGTCCCCACCAGAGTGCCTCAACGCCTCCTTACTGGGCGGCATACTGCGCAGGTCAGTACAAACGCACACAGCGCAGAAATGTGACTGCACGCCTGGGGCAGCTTCTTAAATGGATCTAAATGCAACTACAATGACTCAAGAGAGTATACTGATTTGTTGATATAAAGACAAATCAAATAAAAGAGTTGTGTGGGGGGTTTTTTTACATGCTAAATGTCTAAAAGTCATCTCATCTTATTGCAGCATTATGACTCCATGTAGAACCATTTCATCTTGCTGTTGCAGAGAACTTGACTTGTTCATATCATCCCGGGAGAATGAGAGACACAAAACTTTAAAAACATTGGGTCCATCTTGCAGCAGAAATATTATATAAGAATAAAGGGTGTAAGTGTAATAGCGAAGGGGTGCGAAGATATAACGGAAACACCTGGCAGTGTACAATAACGACAACGACGAAATATAGCCTAATAAATCAACAACTTGTGGACAAAGTCATGATAAATGATCAATGATCATAGTAGGATTGAGAGAGGGAGCTGAAGGGTTGTTCTTTTGAGTTGTATTAGATTACTAAATCTTTAAGTTATTTTGTCCACCCTCTGTCTGTCTTGTAACAAAATAATATTGAAGTAAAGAGGCAAGTGTGAAAGAGAGGGATTTTGAAAGTGAAAAGGTTGTCTCTAAAGCGTAAATCTGGTTGGTGAACGTTGCCTGAGTCTGTGTAGCCCTCAGATGAAACAGAGGATATACGGTAGCGTCCACAAAGACTATTGTAGGCGAAAAGGGGTTGGGGGCTGCACGCGCCGCCATGCCCAGGGAGCCAGAGGGTGGCGAGACCAGGCCAAAGCATGCCAGGATCAGAGGAACCAGAGGAAAGCAAGAGTTGCCAGCGCTGTATTATTGATGAGGCAGAGAGAAAGGGAAGGGGGAAGAGGAGAGAGAGAGAGCAGAGAGAATATGGCTGGTCCTACAAGATGAGGCGTCAACAGAGCAAAACAAAAAAAGCGTGCAAATAGAGGTGTTGATCCTTATCTGGAGGAGAATAAATCACATCTACAACACAGAAATGATTCTAACAGGTGAAAACCTGAACTGTGTTTTGTTGATATAGTGTGATTTGCCATAGTATCAGAACCACAATCACTTCCATGTACAGAAGTTTGTTTTCAGTGAACGTACCTCTGCCTGGACACTGGTTTGTTACAGAAGGATAGAAAAACCTCAATCATTTTAATCAAAATGTCCCAAAAGGGTCTTTTTATTTATATTTATAAGTTTGATCGGAGAGAAAGTAAGCATGTGTGTTTTTAAAATTTCACATAAAAGATAAAGAAATGACAGGGACCGTTTTTCCTCCTCAAAATAGAACTTTGGGTATGGTAAGAGACAAATGCTCAAACAATGAAAGAGGAAACTCAAGGGGACATGTAACCATATCCATGTCTAAAGAAAGCATAGTTAATATATAATGAGTTGACATGTTTTAATTTTATACTCTTTGATTTTATGCTTAATTTATGCCTGTCAAATCAAAGCATATCTATATTCTTCCATCCTTATTTGGAAGACTTAATTAAATAAAACATTTGTTTGTAGAATAAGGAGGCCAGATGATTTTATTTGTATTTTGGCTCAATGAAAAATTATCGGGTGATCAATAATGATAATGTGATAGAGGCATTCAGTCTTTCTGTGTCTTATAAAATGTAATAGTGTGATGGTGAGGAACATGTGGTGTTAAAAAAAAGTTATTTTACTTTACCACAGAGCAAAGTCTAAGAATGGAGGCCGGTGTCTTCGTGAGAAATTAGACCGTCTAGGCCTCAACCTGCCTGCAGGACGGAGGAAAGCTGCCAACGTCACGCTGCTCACCTCCCTGGTGGAAGGTAAGGGACTTTGCAAAAACATCCAAAATGTTTTAGGTATGTCTTTGGATATATTAATTTCCTATTACAGTTTTTATTTTGAATCCTTTTAGCACTTGTTTCATCAGTCTTTTTCCTGGTTTTGTGCTCAGGTGAGGCGCTCCACCTGGCGAGGGACTTTGGCTACACCTGTGAGACAGAGTTTCCTAGTAAGGCAGTGGGGGAACATTTGGCGAGGCAGCACAGTGAGCCGAAAGAAACCAGCGCACGCAAGAAAATGGTTCTGGCTACAAAGTGAGAATACAAACACACACACATTCATACACATAACACATTGAAACGGTTTAGAGCTTAAATTGTTCTTGTAACATTCTGAAATTCTGCTGAATCTGGTTTTCATTTCTTGACCCATCATGTCAAAAGGTCCGGATTAAAGTTAGTGTTTGTCTACAGGTCTTCATGTGTGGGTGAAAATCACAATCAGTTCCAGAGTTGGAATAGGGCCAAGAAAAATGTATCACCAATTCTTTGATTTAAAAGTGCTTGGTTCAACAAAAAAATGCTAGTGGTTGTATTGAGTATGTGAGAGTCAGACAACCGCGAAAAGTTTTCAGGAAGGTTTGATTAACAAGAAGAACATAAAAGTCTACACTTCATGCACAGTAGGTGGAAAGTGTTGTCATGAGGTTTGACAAACTCCAACTCCAAACCACACACACTTTTCATGCATAGAGCATCTACTTGATTTGAATTCTATGATATTGTGCTCACACACTTTAGACTATCAGGCTTTTGTCATCAGGCTGTTTATATGTGTGCAGTGAATTCTTACAAGCACTATTGCACGTTAAGTACTGAATGTGCTGAAGGGAAACAGCTCCCACTCTTTTCCAGCTAAGTTGATTTTCCTTTTCCCATAAAGTCATTCAAACAATGATTTCAACACTGGATAAAATCCAAAAAAGACAGCTTAGATCAATGTTGAAAGCCAACATTGAAACTACATTTGCAGAATTTTTGATTGTTGAGTTTTTTCCTTGTTTTTTGGATTGACATTGAAACTATCTTGCTCATGCATGTAGTATTTCCTTTAATCGCTTCCTAGGTGGAATTTACATGTGGGTTGATCCAAATAGATGAGGATGGGTGCAAAAAAAAAGAAATAAAGAAAAAGAAACAAATTGCGACGGTTGTGTTGGAGACAGATGGTAAACCCTCATTCCCTCCCTCCTTCTGTCTATCAGGCAAATCTGTAAGGAGTTCCAGGACTTATTGAGCCAAGATCGTTCTCCTCTGGGCTCCTCCAGACCGACCCCAATCTTGGACCTGGACATCCAGAGACACCTCACACACTTCAGGTAACACACACTTATACAGAATAAATGGACTTTTTAAAAAACACACATGTCCAATCTGAAATGACTCTAAATAATTAAAAGTACTGAGTGTAGTCAGTTTTCTTGCAGAGCCCGGCTGCTCTCCGTTTTGGCTCCGACCGCTTTGCCATTTTCGAAAGATGCAGCTGTGCAGTTTGTTATTTGGCACAAATGACAGAGGAGGAGGGAACAGTGGCTTGTTAGCAGAAATGTCACATCTGTGGCGTCATCCTTTGCAGAATATACAAAGTTTTTATCAAACCTCCAAAGGGAGATGTACAGTAGAGTGCTGGGCAGAGAAATATGATCTGAGCTCAGTTGTATGAACACAGTTATGACAGACAGAATGAACAGCAGCTTCCTTCTGGCAGCTTAAAGGTTGTGCTGAGAGGTGACCAGACATTTAGCTCTGCCTGATGATCTTATAGGGTGGACAAACTGGTTTAGCTGGTTGGCTGATAATATCTGATTTAGGGCTGCAGCTAAGGATTATTTTCAGTGAAGATTATTTTCAATAATATGTCAGAAACTGTGAAAAATGCCCATCACAATTTCTAAAAGCCCAAGGGGAAACCTTCAAATGTATTGTTTTCCTTAATCAACAGTCCTATACCTAAAAACATTCAGTTTACTTTCACATTAAACAAAGAAAAGTAGCAAAGCCTCACAACTGAGAATGTAGAACAAGGGAACATTTTTCAATAATTAATCGTTTATCAAAATAGCTGCTGGTTATTTGGTCAGTCTAACAATCGACTAATCGATTCATCAATTCAGCTGTAATCTCTAGGTAATATGTTAAATCTGACATATTCAGGCTTATTTGCTGAATACAGCTGTAGTAGTTAGTGTTCTCCATAAATTATTGTAGAAATAGGCTGGAAACAGCATTTAGAACATCACAGGACATTAAAACTCTGATCTGACAGGGTTTAGCCCAACTAAAGAAACTCTTTTAGGAGGATTAGACGCTCCATAATGCATGGAGAGGAAAGTTTCTCTGCAGGTGTAAAAACTGAGGAAAGAAAGAGGCATCTGCACTTCTTAAGTAAACCAGTACGCCTTACAAACCCTAAAGGTACCACTTTTTTTGCCCCTGAATGAAACAAAGATTTGTCATTGTTCTGATCTTCATTTCATGTCTCCTCCCTGACAGTCTGATCACTCATGGGTTCGGCACACCGGCGGTCTGCGCAGCTCTCAGCACCTTCCAGACAGTCCTGAGTGAGATGCTCAACTACTTGGACAAAAACTCGAGCGGGAAAACAAGCGGACCCACCGACCAACAGATCAACAACACCTCAGAAAAGACGCAGCTCCGGAAAACAGCCGAGCCCCAGAGCAAAGACGGGAAAACAGAAAAGACTGAGTAGCCCCCACCCACCCGGTCCCCGTGCCTTGGAGCGCTGCATTTGGGAGTGTGTGTGTGGATATGTGTGTGTGTTCTCTCAGAAAGGATTTGTTAATTCCCATGCATTACTGTATCTTCTTTGGGACAATTCATATTTCTTGTCATTTATTTATCTTATGTTGAAATGTAACACTAACCTGAACTGTCCCGAACAAGTCATCCTGATGTGTGTGTGGAAATAACACATCCTGTTTAGGGGTGGGTGAGTGTGAGTGTGGGTGTGTGTATGCGTGTGTGAACACCTGTTATTACAAGGAGGAGCCTCGCCATGGAGACGGCTGAGGCTCATCTAAGACTCTTTATTTGTTAATTTATTAATTCTGAAAACAGGAAGTAAACATGGACATGCTGGAATCACAGTTTTCCAGGACAGGGGTGGTAACTGCCAACACAACATAACACACGATGAGGGTTTTGGGCAATTTGATCTCAATCCAACTAATTCAGATGTGGATTTTCTGCAACAATACAAAAACTAAAACACCTTTTTTGTCCTCTGAAGGTTCATTCAATGTCTTTTTATTCAATTATTAATAAATTCATAACTAAAGTTCTAGTTTCAGTCAGCTGAAAAGAAATAATTTTACATCCAAACAGACTGACTGAATTGCAAAAAAGGACCCTGACCCGAACTCTTATACAGTCCATACAGTCCGCAAACCCCCTCTGTACCTGTGAGAGCACTTGAACCCCACAAAGCAGACTTATTTTTATTTTTACGCCGTATAATCAGTGCCATAGCAACCAGTGTGTTTACTAGGTGGGGCGACAGAGAAAAGGAGACTGTTTCTGGATATGAGAATGACACCATTGCCTGGGGTAGTGTGGCGTGAGTGTGTGTGTGTGTGTGTGTGTGTGTGTGTGTGTGTGTGTGTGTGTGTGTGTGTGTGTGTGTGTGTGTGTGTGTGTGTGTGTGTGTGTGTGTGTGTGTGTCTTAGCGTGTGGGACAGATAAAGAGATGTTAAAGTGGAAGAGAGCGAGAGAAGGGTCCAACTCAGCCATTTTGTAAAAGGTGACTTTGCGGTTGCCGTTGTTCCTCTTCCCTGTGCATGTCTATCTTTGTACACTCCCGAGATCGCAAGTTTAGCCGACACAAGCTCTCTGACTCGCTCATGAACATTTGTAAAGATATATATAAATATTTAAATTACTTTTCTTGTAGGCTTTCAACTATATATATGTTAAATCCCTACCTTCTAAAATGCTGGTGTTCAATAAAGACAGTTGCTACGTGTTCTACTATTTACCCTGGTTTTCAAGCTGTGCTGCATACATACACACACAGAATCACAGGTATACACACACCACATATAAACATACACACAGAAGGAGGCAAAAGAGCAAGCAGAGACTAAAGAGAGGCAGTACAGATCAAAGCCAGCGAGTGTGAATTATCCATATGAGTTCACAGTATTAAAATGATAAAAAGTCAGAGTTCCCCTCTAATGTTGTGAAAAAAGGCTATACCTAGAGAAAAGTTCAAAAGCCTCCTTTGTGTGTATGAGCATGTGTGTTTTCTTTCAGTTTGAGCGACTTCTGTCAGGGTTTTCTGCTTATTTATATATCTTTTTTTTTTAATCGGATGATAAAACAGAGAGAGGAGCAGCTGCCTGCTGGCGTCTCCATCCGGGCTCTGTAGGTTCTGTTTACTCTTTAATATTCCAGTAATTTAAAAGGAGGTCACGTTCACTGCATAACACAAAAATACACAATCAGACAGGATGCATTTACAGTGATGCTTGCGCAGGTTTGTCACTCCGAATCAATGTAAGCAAAAAATAGGGGAAAAAGGAAAAATAGCGGTAAAGACGATGATGTAAATGGAGGAAGTGACATGGGTGCAGGATCCCAATATATTCTGGTATGGTATTTGACAGATGGTGTCTCCCAAATACACACACATGCAGTAAATATTTTATGCTGCTGGGATAAAGCTGAACCATTGATAATACATTGTAAAATGTCAAAAAGAATGCATGATCCAAATGGTAAATTAGAGGTTTTGTTTTTTAGTTTGAGTCATTTAGCAAACAAAAGTATCAAACATTTGCTGTTAGTTGAGGATATGCTGCTTTTCTCGCTGCAAATTGAAAATAACTGACGGCCATGTTTTGTTTACAATCATAATTTTACCAATATAATATTGCACAGTCTGCTTGGTGTTGCTTTACCACATTCAGGTTCGGTCACAGGAAACAGAAGACTGCTTTTCATTGCTTCAGGGTTTTACTCATCAGAACATCTTGATCCAAAATCATCTCTTAAAATCAGAAACAAACTTCTGCATGGGTTTTCAAAGTACAGTCGATTGTGATATCATAAACATAACTTGTTTTGACATTGAACACCTTTTCCTCCTAACTTTACCAGATATATTTGCTGCATGTCTTGAAACACTTCACGAAGCCATGTTGAAGCAAATGGCTATGATCCTACTTCTTGTCACCAGGAGGCTAATTGAAATGCTGTTTACACTCAGCAGTCTGTTTCGACAGCAAGTCCAATATGACATGAACTCAACATTTTGGGTACAAGAAAGATACCCCAAAAACACATTTTTCTGACAGTTACTAGGCTACATAATTACATAGATATAGGCAGATCCTATTATATTGCTTTGTTTTTTAAAATGAAATGTTTTAATCACATTTTAATCTCAGCTGCTGGTGCTGGGAGGAACTTCAGTGATATCAGTGTCTGATATGGAAGAATCAAACTCATGTATCTCAACCACTGTGTGTGAAGACGTACCAGAGTGACGTGTATGAGGCAAAGCAGCTTTCTAAATTGGCTGTTTGATGGTTGCTGCATCTCACTGGAGGGCAGCAACAAATAAGCATTAACATATATACTGTACGCATCCACCCACACACACAGAGCTACACATACGCAAACAACAGAGAAAGTAACTTAATCACACTTTTGTTTATTACTTGCGTGATATACATGTAATCTCTGTGAAAGACGTCCCTGCTGACCCTGCATCAGAATAATAAGCAGCTTGATCAAAATGAGCTGGAAAATGAAATCGATTCATTGCCCGTGCTGGAGTTTCTGTAAATTGACAAATGGACAAGAATGAATAACAATTTTGACATCAGCAGTGCATAATGTGATGGGGCAGCTGATGCATTATTCACACAGGCTATTGATTGTATTACAATGCGGCGCTCTGTTATCACCACATTAAGCATCAGAGGATATTTTCTATTTCATCATTCTCCTATTCAGCCTTCGGTATGCAATATTGTGCGTTTATGATTAAATCTAATTGAATTTATGAATCGTGTCCATGCAGTGCAGATACTTCTGCATGGAGGTAAGGTTTCTAGACATCCAGAACGCACACTGAAAGTGTACATCTTCAACCCAGGAATGCATGCAATGAGTACAGCCATTTATACAGAAGTGCATTAAACAGTCTAAGGTCTCAGAGGGACTATAACTCCTGCTGACTGAGCCCCACAGTCACGAATACAAACTCTGCTAACTTCTAAGCCCCATCTCTCCAGTCTCTCTTCTCTGAAGCTATAACCCTCCTCCTCCCCTGCTTCTCTGCTAAAACCTCTTCCTCCTCTGTCCTGATCCCGTTCAGTCCCAGGAACATTCAAGACCTTTTCTCCTCAGCTGCCGTACTGACTGTCCCCATCACTCTCTGTCAATCCCCACACACCCAACCACCACCCCCGACACAAGCTACAGCAATTCACTCAAACTTGATCAACCACTACTGCTTCCATTTGTTAGAGAATTGGATGTGGAAGCTACAGTTGTTTAATACTGTAGCATAATGGAGTTTGGTTGACATGAATACAATTCTTTTACCAGGCTTTATTGATCCCACACTGCAATTTTGATTGGTAATGCAAAGCTAAGATTTCTATCTTTGCTTACTCTTTTAACATCCAACAGTAACTCCAGAATTCATGTGTATATCATTGTAACTGGGTGACTGGTGGTTTTATTGAATGAAATATGCTACCATTTATGGTGTTTACCTTCTGTTGTATAGTATAGTAATGTTTAGTACTAGGCCTTTTTCACAGCAGACATGTTGACTTGTTAGAGGAGGAAAAGCAAAGATGAAACGTTTCATTAACAATACACCCTAACAGTAAACCAGCATGCACCACAGCAGGACCCTAAAACTCAAGCAGCTAATTGAAATTCAGCCATCATTCATTTTATTATTTACACCTGTGATTTCCCTACTTTGAAAAAGGCCTTTTTCAAATTTGAACCATATTGGGTCTTACATTAACAGGCTTAAGACAGACTCATGCTGTTGATCAAATCAATCCTGAACTCACGTCTCCACGTTGTTGCCTCCTTTCTTGGCCTTCATCTCTCCTGTGGTGTTCTAGCGCTACCTAATGGTCAACAGCTGAACTGTACCTTGAGTCTACACAATTTCAGCACATAACTGTGACACCTTTTAGACCGGACCAGGTTACAAATTAAAATCCGGATGAACATGTAAAAGCAAATGGTGTTGTAATAAATGATGGGTTGGGGTAATGTCTTTATTGCTGTCATGCATAAAACTGGGTCCAACCCACATGAGCTTAAAAGACACAACAAAGTCATAAAATACAGATCCAAAATGCTGCAGGTATATTAAAAATAAAATAAATATAATAAAATAAAATAAAAAATAATAAAACAAATAAAGAATACTAATTTAATTATTTTCACAACCTGATTTTGAGACCTTCATATCTACAACAAAATGTATACATTAATGACAAAACATGTAGCCTACTGGATAATGGTAAAGAAATGAGAATAAATACTAATTAAATAATCCATCAATGGCAGGCTTTTCCAGGCTTTCCAGACAGTAAGTTAGCAAATTTAAACACGTATAAGTAGAACAACCCAACTCTTCTGTTGCAGGGTTTTGTTGAGCCATTTCATTGATGCTATGATAAACTGAGCAGATAACAATACACCACACCTTGTTACCTGTACCTAGAAGATGTTATTGCAAATATACACTACCGTTCTCTTTGCTAAGTTAGAAAGTAAGAGGACTGAGGTTGGAGATGAGCACAATCAATTTATCATGTCTGTAGCGTGTCTGTGATGTGTTTTCCTCAAGTAACTAAATGATTACTGTTGTTTTTCAGCCTTACATTCAGTTGTGTTGCACTGGGGAGATCTTAGGAGTGAAAGTGTGTAATAGCATGGCATAAGGCATTCAGATATCCAATCACACTTGACTCTGAGCAAAAGTGAAGCCTGGGAAAAAATAAGAATCTTTATCAACATGTAATTGGCAGTGAAATCAAAAGGGCCGGAACAGGTGGAATCAAAAAATATCACCACCCTCCTTTCTGACTGAAATCCCAGGAAAAGTGAAGATGAATGTGGATCTATTTTTTTTTTTTTGATGGTTGCAAACAAAAGACAGGGAGCAGATAGAGCAGTATTAGTGTGACATGTGTGTAATGTATGCTGATACATCGTGTGTCAAAGCCCTGCAGGACAACAACCACAACCATGCCTCCAGACTAGCAGACTGTTAGGACATCTGTCATTGCTGACAGTCATATGCCTTGCCATGCATGCGTGTGTGTATGCGAGAGAGAGAGAGGATGGGTGAATCTTTGGCAGTGGGTCATTCCAGAGACTAAGGAACAGCGTGCTTCTTAAACATTCATGTCTGGTATCCTCAGTGGTGTTTTTCTGTTGTTGTTGTCTTTTGTTTTTATTGCATCTAACATCAAAAGAAGCTTAACCATGGCAGAAAACACACACACACACACACACACACACACACACACACACACACACACACAGGAGTGTGAAGAAAGATACACGGACAGTATGAGAGCTTGATTAATACATTTAAACTTGGTCCAGAACTGAACTAGCCGAACTGGGGCTAGTTAGTACAGCTTTTTAATCATTTTAAATACCATAAAATAGTGCGCACACACAAAATGTGCATTTCCTCCTAAAAGAGATATTTTTTACTTGAGAAATCTACATAACTGTCTGCAGTTTGACTTTAAAATATTCTTTCTACAGTTTACTTAAAATCTGTAACTCCAAATTATTGAAAAATGAATTTACTGAGGCCTTTTGAATGAGAAACACGATACTTCTTTCACTGCATACAGTCTCGATGGATGGATGCATGTACACTGTTATGACACTAGAGGGAGCAGTTTACACACACTTGTGACAATTTCTCACAGGGAAGAATTATGTAGTGGTTGTACGGGCATTCCCTCATTATAAAATACTTAACACTTTGGATAGATTTGAAGATGATCTTTTAGTAATTTAACAGTGACACTGAATCTGACCTACTTATTTCTTGTGAACAGCAGATCAAAGGCATCTAGTCTTTCAACTAAAGAGAATATGGAGTCAACAAGCCTTGTGATTCAGAGTGAAAGCTGTGATAGCTGATTTTGTTTCGTTTTGCTTTGTAGGTAGACCTCATTAAGAAATAATGCAGACATAGGCATGCTTGAAGAAAAAAATCTTAAGCCTTGAAACAAATGGGCCTGAATTTAAATGTAACTTTGAAATCCTGAACACTTGAGAACATAAATATAGTCCAAAAAAAGGTTTTAATTTAAGTGAAAACATTAAACAACTTTCTGACTTATTGTTTTGAATATACAATATAATATTTTGATTACACTTATTGCCCATCCCTCAATATGATGCAGTGTGACTGAACCTTCAAATTCAATACCACCACCAAGCATTGATATCAAGTGATCATTAATGTGAATTTGCACTGCTACTACTACTTCTTGACATGTGTGAGGTTTACAGAGCGGTGTTGGTTAGAAGCACTGTGACCACACTATTTCCAGATTAGTCAGTGGCAAGTCAGCTGATAAGTGGGTATACTGCAATCCCACCATCCTGTATTCCGCTGCTAATTATGACAATAGATCAATAAATTACTACTTAATTTATTATTACAAGACTGTCCTGCTCTTTATGAGGATGTGCAAACAAGTCATAAATGCCCAAAAAGAGGGCTCACAGAGGGCACAGGAGGTCACTAAACGGCTCGATGAGTATGAAAATAATGAATGATGAGCTATGGTCTTCACAGTCACTACTAGACATCAACCCGACGGAGCAACTATGGCTGATTTTGGACCAGCAAGTTAGACAGTGCTCTCTCCTCCACCACCATCAAAACACCAAATGCGGGAATATCTTTGGAGGACTGCATGCCTCCAGTAAAAATAAACTGACTTCAGGAATGTGTACCAAGTAGGATTGTAGCTGTTCTGGAGGCTTGTGGTGGACCAATACCTTACATTATAATGATAACATTTTGAATTCACCCATTGAGTTGTAAGTTCTAAGTCCACTAACCCACATCAAGACAGACAGAAATGATATGTCAGATTTTAACACATCTACCCCTATAAACTATAACATTGGACTTTAGTTGCTTTAATTTGTCATGTTGTAGAAATATGTTTGTCAGTGTTCCCTAAACATTAAACAACTGTATTAGTTAAATCAATAATTTAATCATTTGTCAGTTCAATTAGATCTGTAAGCTATCAGACTATGCTTCACTTTGTTCACCAAATAATTGCGTTTCTAAGTCACATTTCACCAAAGTTGGCTATCTGTGTGTACAACAGGGCTAAATGAATGGCTTTTTGTAAGTGGTTGTGCTTTTATTCATGAAATGACAGACAGTCATGGTAAAACATGTCTGTTTTATTTGTTTTTCTTGTTCCTCATGCTCATGCATGGAGCTGCTGTCAACCCGCCCTATAGCTCTTCTTAACAGTAATGGAGACTTTACAGGGGTTCCCCATTCACAAAGCCTGCCTGAATTTACAGAGGGCGGAGAGAGGGGGAGAGAGAGAGAGAGAGAGAGAGAGAGAGAGAGAGAGAGAGAGAGAGAGAGAGATGAGACATTCCTTCCTCACTTGGCTGCATTCGGTTTACCGACACCGGAGAAGCGACCATGCTGTGGAAACTAGTTGAGAATGTCAAGTATGAAGATATTTATGAGGTAACGTTGCCTTCCATCTGTTTGTGTCGTGAGAAAATAGACTTATTAGACATGCTTTTAGGGAATAATGAAGTGTTGGACGTTGTTAAGATAAGCGGGGAGTTTTACAGGAGGCTTCAGGGCCTGTTACTTTGTGATGTGGTGACTGAATATGAATTGGAGGACATTTCAAGAAGGGACACTTTGAGACAAATGTATGTCTGAACCAAAGTGTTTAATGTTATGTTTGTGGCTGTGGTGCAGAGTCCATTCACTTTTTGGACTATATGGGGTAAAACAGAAAAACATATTTGGCATTGGAAAAAGATAATTTGTATTTCAAATTCTTGGATTTGTTTTTTTAAATATGGGCTATATTTTTAATTTGGCACTGCATGTTCTTCTTTAAAAAGTAATAATTACATAGAACTTTTTGAATAATTTTTGCTCTGAAAATATCTC
>NC_060159.1:21762450-21778046 GCF_021292245.1 Micropterus dolomieu
GAGAGAGAGAGAGAGAGAGAGAGAGAGAGAGAGAGAGAGAGAGAGAGAGAGATGAGACATTCCTTCCTCACTTGGCTGCATTCGGTTTACCGACACCGGAGAAGCGACCATGCTGTGGAAACTAGTTGAGAATGTCAAGTATGAAGATATTTATGAGGTAACGTTGCCTTCCATCTGTTTGTGTCGTGAGAAAATAGACTTATTAGACATGCTTTTAGGGAATAATGAAGTGTTGGACGTTGTTAAGATAAGCGGGGAGTTTTACAGGAGGCTTCAGGGCCTGTTACTTTGTGATGTGGTGACTGAATATGAATTGGAGGACATTTCAAGAAGGGACACTTTGAGACAAATGTATGTCTGAACCAAAGTGTTTAATGTTATGTTTGTGGCTGTGGTGCAGAGTCCATTCACTTTTTGGACTATATGGGGTAAAACAGAAAAACATATTTGGCATTGGATAAAGATAATTTGTATTACAAATTCTTGGATTTGTTTTTTTTAATATGGGCTATATTTTTAATTTGGCACTGCATGTTCTTCTTTAAAAAGTAATAATTACATAGAACTTTTTGAATAATTTTTGCTCTGAAAATATCTCTAAAAATCTATTTAGAAATAGACCAGTAGTGCTGCAAAAATATATTTAAAAAAATAATCGTTTTAGATTTTAAATGACAGCAGGAGCAAAATAACTGCAGATGAGGGCAATGATGTCAGAAGTAGCATATGTAAATCATTTGGCTCTGATCCCAGAACAATATTTTTTTCTTTAAAAAAACGAGCGAGGGGAAGGGAAGGAGTACCGCAGCGCGTGGTTGGCAAAATGCTGCTCCGGCTCGCGCTGAATGGGCTCGAGCACAAAGCAGTTGAAGAAAGGGCAGCTCGCGAGGCCCCTCGGCTCAGCCCGGTGGGAAACCCTTGTCTCGTGCCGCACATGGCTTTTCTCCCACGGCGCGAGGGAGGGGAGGCTATAATGTTGTTAAACAAGTCATCCAAGAGGGCACAGAGGGACCGGTATAGTCCACAATATAAAGTTTAATCGCTTCTTTTGACTCGTGACACCATTCACATAAGCCCCGCGTGCGCCCTGTAGTCTCTCGGCCGTGTTTTCAGTCTGTTAATAAAAAGCAGCTGCAACACAACATGAGCCACCTTTTATTATTCAGGAGTGTTATGATAGCAGAATGAAGTTTAGGTAAGATGTCTCTGGAATAACTGGAGAAAAATCTTAAGATGTTCACCAGGTATTGTCTGTGCGTAACAGAAACTATGTTTTACTTTAGTGGAAGCCCATTTTACATCGTCTTCCATTGACACGGAGCTGGGGGTATCTGGCAGGGAAATAACACTTGACCCTGGTGCTATTATGGTGGATCCAAGCAATCCCTGTTTATACTGTTATCCACAAACCTGGCTTATATGGGTTTTTATAACGTCAAAGTCTGTTTATTCAGAAATGGTTTATGCAAAGTGTCTCCAAAGGTAAGAAAGTGTGCTTTTCCACATGAGAATAGGCATCCATCCTCAGATTCTACTTAAAAAAAGGCCTCAAAGTGCGCATTTTTGTGATGGGGAATTCCTCACTGGTCTGGTCACCGTGATCGCTTTCTCCTGCAAGAGAGAGTCCATTTTTATCTCCTGCTGTTCGCGCGTCGTTTCGGCTCTCCACGGAATTTAAACGTCACTCACGGTTGCGCGAGCGGCTTCACGCTCCGTGTGTCGCCAGTCCCCTGCCTCGCGCACATTAATATTCCTGTAAGTCTCAGTCATGAATAACAATTACACCTTATACCGGGGGTAGAGGCGGGCGCTCGGTGCTCACACTCAGAGCGGCGGCAGCTCCGGGCGGAGGAAGGTTCTGCATGGAGCTGTAGACCAGGCCGTGCCTGCAGATACAAACGAGTTGTTTTTACCTATCGGTTATCGCGGACCAACATTAGCCTGCTGTTTTACCGTGAACCTGCTCGTGACACCAACAGAGGTTTTACAGATGTTAATACATTCCTACTCCACTGCGGTGAGTTGATATTTGTATTTCAGAATTCATTTGAGAAAATAGTTCAACCGTAGATACTGCTAAGAGGGGTCCGTTGTTAGACATTTTAAATTAGACTAATATTTTTTCCTCCAGGCTCTTATGTGCTTTATTCCCAGCAGATTCGATGGCAGATAGGCTACTTTGGCTGCATCACCAGGGGCAATACACTAATAAATGCACCCTGATCCTAGGCCTCCATATGGTTTCATTTCGTTAAAATGTGGTTCCAATTCTGCAAGGAGTTGATTTTTTCTGTTCTTCTCTGCACCCTCTTCAAGGACCGGCATGACGGTGTCTCGAGCCACAGCTCGCGCCTGTCCCAGCTGGGTTCGGTATCGCATGCGGGACCATACTCCAGCGCGCCACCGCTGTCTCATGCGCCCTCGTCGGATTTCCAGCCTCCGTACTTTCCGCCGCCGTACCAGCCGCTCGCTCATTACCAGAACCAGGACCCGTACTCCCACGTCAGCGACCCGTACTCCCTGAACTCCCTGCACCAGAGCCAGCAGGGTGCATGGGGGGCGCGGCAGCGGCAGGACGTCGCAGGAGACCGGATGGACAGCTCCTCTCTGCTGGCGCAGCCTAGGGCCTCGCTGCCACAACTGTCCGGGCTGGACCCACGGCGGGACTACGGTGGCGTGCGACGGCCCGACGTGCTGCTGCACTCCGCTCACCCGGGACTGGAGCCCGGTATGGGCGACGGACTGCTGCACGGGCTGCATGGTATGGAGGATGTTCAGGTGAGTCAAAGATTTTCAGCTGAGAGTACCGGGGTTAAAGTGCATGTAACATATTTCCAGTTCCAATTATGGTTATTTGTTTTCTTTCTCTTTTTTTTTTTTTTTTTTGTAGTTTTTTTTTTTTTTTGGAAAGTTATTTTAAGGATATTGGGATCATTAGCATATCAGACAGAGAAAGGTAGAACTTCAGACTGCATGCTAGTCAGGATAGGAAATATGCCACGGTGGTTTTATTACAATTTACTGTATAGCTTAGCCTATTATCTCAATCCCAGGTACAAAATGTAGGCCTGTGTATTAATAATCATCAATTTAATCATTGACATTTTCAGAAAAGGCAATTTTATGTTTGACCAAAAAACAAACTATTAAGGCTACTCCAGGTATATAAACCATGACAAAACTATTGGTCAGCCTTTTTTCTACTTTGAAATACAAAATTAAAATGGCAGTAATGAAATAAAATTAAAATGAATAAATAAATCAAGAGGAAGAAACGGATTGGTAGTTGTTGACAGTTGCCCTCTTCATTGTTGTCTCCGCGTGTTTCCAGTGCCGTTAGAGTTAAGGTCAGTGAACTCAGAGCAGCTCCCTCAGGGCTGGACCCTCACAGCAGCTGTAGCCTAAACGCAAATGGCCCCCAGCTAAACAAACTGTCTTCATAGACCTGAGACATCTTTTGATGTCTTTGATGAGAAGATGCTGATATGTGGAATAACTGGACTTCACAAATTGCTGCATGGAGCTCAAATGTTGCTCATGTGAATTCAAATGCAGCTGCCTGTATTATCATTAATACAAATTTTAAGCAGGGAAGTCTGAAGACGAAATATTTTATTAACATAGAAGTAGAAAAATTGCCCTGCTTGTTTATATATTAAGTGTAATTATTATTATTATTCCATGTCAATTGAAATCATATAATTTGAAAGCTGTTTTTTGTGAGCATTGTTGCTGCTAAGGTGCAAAATATACAAAGCAAGCTACCAAAAAAGTGAAATAGACTTAATAGACAGCTGTGTAGGATTTCATCTTCCCCTCGTTTCCCCTCAGGGCACAACCATCACGAATTGTTTGCCATTTAACCTCCACATAGATTCTCATTTCTAGCTTTCCGTATTTGTGTGATGCATTATTAACCCCATTTAAATCTGTTTTAACAAATTCTTTGTTATTTTCTTATTTTTTTTTTTTTATATACGTGTGTGCAGCAATGATGCCAGCATCGGGTCTATTCAACGAGGGATTTATCTCGCAGGATGATGAATGAGATTGATGAATGGGGCTTAAAATATAAAAGGCCACGTCATAATGAGTAAAAGAGGAAATGGATTATAAACCAGATTTGTTTGCTCTGTGGATACAAACAACTTAAAGACGCCTGTTTTTCCAGCTTTTCCAGACCTCAGATGAATCCCGCAGGATTTTTTGTGTTAATTGAAATCCAGTGAAAAACTAAAAAATAAGTTTCACGTGCTTGTTAAGTGGGTTATTATGAAGCAGTCTATAATGATTTGTATTTATCTTGGTTCTAACAGACCATTGAAGACACCAACGGAACGAACATCCTGGATCAATCAGTAATTAAGAAAGGTAGATACACACACACACACACACACACACACACATACATACCTGTCTGTGTGCTCTGCCTAATGTTGTCTGCCAATGTAACAATATGATAGAAATGAGAGAAAGAATGAATAAAAATCACATATAGGCCTATAGCAAACATTTTAAGAATAAATTATTTTGAAACTAATATATATGAAGTTTAAATTAAATGGGGAAATAGAGTTGCCTCCTTAGCTTGCTCCCTGGATCGTTAAATTATTTATTCTCTTAGTGATGATGATTTATGGTATGTAGAACTACAGTCTCGTTCATAAAAAAAGAACAATCTGAGCCTAAACTGGATCAGCGGCTGCATATCTTCATATTTTAGGCAGTTAAAGGTCGAACCCTGCGCCATGCTGGCAGATTTCCTTGTTTTTTGGGGGTGTCCAGGATGAGGAGTTCGGAGCCGGGTTAACGATCCCGGTATATTGACTGGCAGGCAGTGTGTCGCTGACAGGCTGCCGCTCTGATGATGTGCGGTGATTTAGTTACGGGATGTTGAGTGACTGAGCTCCCCGCGGGGCATTTAAGCCGCTGATGTAATAAATGGCACCGCTCACGGAGATCTCGTGAGCTCGTTTAGAGCTAATCTGCGGTATTATCCCCAGTGGAGCCATCAAAACCCCCTCACACTGGCCCCTACGCATGCATGCACGAGGCTTGCTGGCTGCTTCTTTTTACGCCATTAGCGCGAGCATTAACACTGATGAAGGAGCATCCAATGATGCTGGTGGGAGTTAAACCGGCCGTGGAGAAAAGAATGGGGGTGGTTAATGCGATTTGAGAGCGCGAGCCAATCAACAATCGATAATATTGTAATGAGAATGTCGCGCGACATTAAATAACAGTAAATGCCCGGCACGTGGGCGCTTCATTAGGCCAGGGCCGCCCTCTGAGCGCGCGTGGCCTCATATACTGAACACACTTTGACAGAAAGAAGAGATTTTGATTTAAAACTCGTGTGAGTTCCTTGCAGCATACTTGAACACCTTATGTAAGAGAACCACTCACGCCGCCTCTAACCTTCCTCTTTCAGTTCCCATGCCACACAAGAACATGGGCTCTCTGATGCTCGGCAAGGACGGGCTGATCGGTGGAGTGACCGTAAACATAAACGAGGTGTTCTGCTCGGTACCGGGCCGCCTGTCGCTGCTCAGCTCCACCTCCAAGTACAAAGTGACCGTAGGGGAGGTGCAGAGGAGATTGTCCCCGCCCGAGTGCCTCAACGCCTCCTTGTTGGGGGGCGTGTTGAGAAGGTACGACTGCAGCCTCAGAGCATGTTGACGCAGACGCTGGTGTTACGGAGGAATAACTGTGGATGTATGAAAGCTTTTGGCTCGTTAAATATTCAGGGACATCTAGCTATTAATTAAACCCTGAGCTGCATGAAAATTACTCTGTTTCTGTTCCATTTACCACCCAGATTCTACTTAACATTAACAAAATCTCTGGAGACAAACTGGAGAATAGGCTACTGTTTAATAAAGTTTCCAAACTCTGAAGCGAATGGTCACTTATTAATATCATGCTCTGAGAGAGGAGTTATTAATATTATAAAAATATTTCTGAATATATGTGCCCTGGGTAGACTTCTTTAAGATTCAATTGTAAATGCATTAGTACCCCTTTGTTTTCTACAGAGCAAAGTCCAAAAACGGTGGCAAATGTCTGAGAGAAAAGCTGGAGAAGATTGGACTCAATTTACCTGCTGGAAGACGCAAAGCTGCCAATGTCACATTACTAACATCTCTAGTAGAAGGTGATTTATTTACTGTTTGTTAACTCCATAAACACTCATGCTACATTGCAGAATTATACTCTTTACCCTTGACAAAGCATCAATGTGTAGCCTAAATTGTGGCAACAGACTTTAGAAACCAAACATTTTGTGTCCAAACTGTTGCAATCAAATAGGCACCAGTTTCAACATTACCAAAAATGACACATGGCCGAAATTGTAGGACTGCAAAGGTCATGACCTTACAGGCTTAACATATGACAAACCACCCTGGATTCATAAAATGACTCAAGAAACACACAAGAATGTAATGTCAGGAAAATAAATATTGATTGAGTGGAGATTACTAAAGTAGATTAAAAAATGATTTAATTGATTAAAGGCTGTAGTGTGGGCCTACCCCTTTGTACACCTACATTTTGACTTCTTAGAAATTAGTCATCTGCTTATTTCAATTAAGGCATCATTGTCCTGCAAATAGATAATATATAGTCTTATTTTTTTTTTACATGTTTAAACATTTTTTTTCAAACCATTTGCTAATCTACTCAGAAATTAGCTTCTTAAAACAAGTAACTTTGAGATGTTTTAAAGATTTTTTTTTACTGCCTGTTTGGCAGTTCCTTACACTACATTTATACATCTAAATGTGAATGCTGTGGTCGCTCTTGCCTGCTAATAGCATATTAGAATAGCTCAGTTTTAATAATAATGAAAACCAGGTAACAGAAAGTCACCAGTGAGAATTTTACCACTTTCTACTGTTTTTGCGTCAGCTGAGAAGCCGACATTTAGTTCCTAAAAGGATAGCGTCTGCTTTTTAAACAAAAATCTGTATATCAGACAACCAAGAAATGTGTGATCACAGCACATTACCTGATGATTAATAAAAACAGGGAAAAAAACACGAGTGAGTGTACACAGAACTAAACTCCAAATAAATAAAATCACTGGGTCAAATATTTACATTCTCTGTAGCTTATTGTTTATGCATGTTTTGTACCGCACCTATACCTCTACCTTCCCTCCCCTTCCCCCCAGGTGAAGCAGTCCACTTGGCCCGGGATTTCGGTTACATCTGCGAGACGGAGTTTCCCACCAAAGCCGTGAGCGAGTACCTCAACCGGCAGCACGCGGACCCCAACGAGCTTCACACGCGGAAAAACATGCTGCTGGCGACAAAGTGAGTTTGATGGACCGTTTGATTAGATTCTGTTCCCTCATAGTCTTTATAGGGTGTTTTCTGTCGTAAAATATACTATAATATAAAACATGTCTCAGTGTGGCATATAGGGAGATATTGGTGGTAATGAGATTAAGCTATACCCGATGACTAGCTGCTGTTGAATCATTTAAATTAGAGAGTTAGGTATTTAGACACATTCAGCCTGAGCAAAGCATCATGAAAAATAAGGAGTACAAAGGTCAGGGCCAGGATGCACATATAATACCTTCTGTCTGTCAATGCAGAGGCATGTCTAAGCAAAGTGCTTGGAAAAGAAAAACAAACTGAGAAGGAGAAAGGGATTTTTTTTCCCAGTAAATATCACAATTAACAACAGCATCACAAATAAAGCTGAGTCAATATCAAGATATTTCCTGTTCACACTGCCCTAATACAGTAGATGCTCTATTATTTAAAATCTCCCAAAGATCCTGTCATACATTTATGGCTCAGAATCTATGACAAGGTTTATATGGGGGCCATTTGGAAAGGTTTGTGTTGATGATTTGAGTTACATAATTGTAACACATACAGGGTGAAAAATATGCAAGTAGGTACATTTCTGGTGAATGAAATTGTGAAATTAAACTCATTTTCCTGGGGCCTCAACGGCCCCTCTTTAAGACCCCCTGAGGGAAAACCTCTCCTATCCTCTGTGCTTTACTCTATATCACACAGTCCATTTTACCATAGTGAACACTGACATTTTAAAAAGGAGAGTGAGATGAAATGCATCAAACTCAAAATAGATCTAACCTGTAATGAAAGGGCAAATTGCTGATTGAAAAATTGTCTCACTGAACAATTAGGGCAGTTAAATTTAATTCAACTATTTAATAAATGAGCAGAAATCTGCATGAACATCAAGAATCTTATGACTAAACAGAAGTATCAAGGCAATCACTTTCACCTTTTGATTGTAATATAAATACATTTCTTTTAAATATCAGGACAAGATGGGAGGTGCATGCTATACTATTATATCGCTTTGTATGCAGCTGCACAACTTAGCATCCTTATGAGCGGTTCATTTCACAGAGTAACCTTTAGCTCAAGTATGGATGAGCCTTATATGACGCTGGACAGTTAAATGTGGCTTATACAGCTCACAGACATTATAAAAGATGAGATCTGATGTTGCTACTGTATGTTTGACCTCTGCTTCTGGTCTTAGAAGCAATCTATTTTACTGGTGCTCCTCGTAAAGTTACTTATATTAATCCATTTTTATGGCTGTTAAACTGTTGAATTGAATCCCGGATCTTCTGATTACCTTTTGCAACTGAGCAACATAGATTTCTTTAAAGAAACTAGGGTGGCAGAGGTGATGTGGATTTATAAATGTGGATCAAATCACAGAATTACTGGTGATTTTAGCTTATTTTTACAATAAACAAAAAAGCTTTCCGCCAAGTAAGTAAGTTCATTTATTCCCCTGAATGTGTGTTTTGTAGATTAAAAAGGTTATAGCAGAGGTGCAAACCATCTAACAAAGATCCCTTCAGGAAGCTTGTATTTTTAGCTTGCATAAATAGTGCTGTCTGCTGGCCTGCACCGCATAAACCATCTGCCTGTGTATGTGTGTGTGTGTGTGTGTGCATCCCAATGTACTCAGTATGTATGGTGTGTTCGGTAGTGGATGTTTGATGCTCAGATTCAAACCTGTTCCAATACTGTGTCGGTACTGCCTGTTAGAAATTCATTATTTAGCAGTGAAGTGTTTCAAGTCGTCACAAAACAACAGCGAGAGCCTTGAGAGTAGCCCGGGGTGGCGGCTTCTCCTCTCTACTCCCCTAACCCCAGCTGGGCTCGGCCTGCACAGCCTGTCACTCATTTGCTGGAGCTCTGCCCCTAGGCCGCTTACATGGGGTGTGTGTGTGTGTGTGTGTGTGTGTGTGTGTGTGTGTGTGTGTGTGTGTGTATGGGGTTGGGCAAGTACGAATCAGAGAGGGAGAAAGAGAGGGGTCTCTTGAATATAAAATATGGGGCTGAAATCAGAGGATGATTTGCTGAATTTTAACAGAACAAGATAAGGATGAGATTTTTTTTTATTGGTGCATTTTTCGCATTAAATCTATGGTGAAGAATGAAGATCATTTGATGACCTCGTCTCAAATTACACATGTTAACAGTTAAAGATTTTCTCTGAACGTGGAGGCCTCAAACCATACAACTTTCTTGCTCTGGCATTAGTTTCACTTCATTTTCCCAGACATCAAGGGCTTGTGTTTTGGTACAATGTTGAAATATGTGCTATTGGTGATAGCCTTGTATTTCTGGGTCCATGGGCATTGTTGTGTTATTGTGGTTCTCTCATTCTTGAAGATCATTTGTCAAACATAAATGGTATGGCATCATATTGAGGAGGCGTTTAAGGTTGAGGGGGTGTACAACGGAGACTGCTTGTCAAACAGAAAAATGTTTTCTTATCAAGAGCATAAACAACATTTTGTTAGTGTCAGGCCTGAAGAATCAAAGAAAGGGCTTTGTTTTAGATTTTTAAGTAACAGTCACTAAAAAAAAACAACTAGATATGAACTTCTTCACAGACAGTAGGCTCAGTTCAATCAGAAGACTTTTCTTTATGGAATTAAATAGTCAGTACTTTAAATTGGAAAACTCTTACTCTCTTGGTGCAGCACGTTTGTCCAGGTAAAGGTATTCTGTAGCAGCTGATTGCATCAAGTTGATGCTTTTCTTTGGTTGTCTTTCTGAAATGATTCTGGGAAACACAAGAAATCACAAAATGAAACAGAGGTAAACAGAGGAAGGCTGAAAGAAAATGTGCTGCACTCTATTGCAAAATAAGCCTTGGGAAACACTGAACATCACATAAAGGTGTTAAAAAGGAAAAGTAAGAACATTTTCCTTAGGGACAGATTATGTCATACAGTTAATACAAGGAAGTTAATTTTTTTTTTGCATCAAAACAATTTTTATGCAGTTGCAAATTCTCCTCTTCTGTTATGGCTTTTATAACATGTCAAGCAGTGCAGATTCAATGAGTGCAGGACAAAAAGGTAAAACATCCCTTTTAAACATCCTTAATTTAGCACACAACATCTAGAGATCCATAGTGGTTAGTTTTAGGAATGGTCCCAGCAGAGGGTAGGCAGGAGATTTTAAAGAATTTTACCCCAGTTTCACATCTTTAATCTTGTCAGGATTAGCACAGCACTGATGCACCAAGCTTTTGCTTTAGTCTCTGAATAGGTGGCTAGGGTCAAGCTGTCTTCAGGAGCTGCTGAAATGTCTGCCAGAATTTCATCAGTCTGGGTTTCAGTGATGGTCCTAATTCTGTTTTATGCTCATTCCCACCTTAACAAGAATACCGTTCTGGGTGAATCCCTGCTTTCGCTGTTCAATCCGCTAAACTACTGCAACCGTAATTTTACATGTGCACTTTATTCAGAAAGCAGTGCACCAGGGAGATAACACTACATCATTTCTTATCCTAAAGGTAAAGGTACTTTATTTGTCACATTCTCTGCATTTAACCCATCCCTGAAGGAAGCAGCACCCGGGGACCAACTCCAGATTGAATGCAGTGTCTGGTCAATGGCACTGACTGGAGAACCTAACATGTTGCACTGTAACATTACTGACACGACAATTTTTTTTAATCTGCTCTGTTTAGTTAATTAATTAATCAGTCCACAGGACGTGAAATTCCAAAAATAAGATACACTGCAGCCCAAAGTTACTGTGCTTCTTTTTCCTCAGTGCAGTTACAGCACCATATAACTGTGAGCTTGCAACATACCTTTCCCTGCTCTGTAAGATTTTTTCATTAATAAGTTGTATTCAGTTTCATGTAGCATTACAGAAACATCTGCAACTAATGCTGAAAGAAAAAACTGACTGTCATCCCTTGACACTGTTTCACCACAGAGGCATCTCAGTAAGATGTTGGTAGTGGTTTTCAGCTCATCAGCTATCCACTGTTTTCATTCTATACACTGTTTAGCAGTCAGAGTCAGTATTGATAGATATTTTAGTATTAATTTGATATTGGCCACTCATTCTGCAACTTGATCACTTACATATTGACTGCAGACAACTTAATGAAATGTTTTGATCATATTACACACAAGTATGCATGATTGCGTTGCATTAGCAGGTACAGCAGCGGTGGCAGTTATTGAATAATTGTTTTTGAGCGTTTTCATATCCTGTAGTCAAAATTCTGTGACAGCCCTTACACTAATAACATTTAGACGGAAACAACGAATAAGACATTTGTCATGTTTGTAAAACATTCAAATTACAGATACTGAGACGAAACGTCCACTATCAGCAGTCTTATTACTATTTTGGGAAAAGTTGAGAGTTCCCTCCTGACATCTTGTTGTATCTTTTCCCCTGCAGACAGCTGTGTAAGGAGTTCACAGACCTGCTGGCCCAGGACAGGACTCCCCTGGGCAACTCCAGACCCAGCCCCATCCTGGAGCCCGGCATCCAGAGCTGCCTCTCCCACTTCTCCTTCATCACGCACGGCTTCGGCTCGCCCGCCATCTGCGCCGCGCTCACCACCCTCCAGAACTACCTCACCGAGGCTCTCAAAGGACTCGACAAGATGTTTCTCAACAATCCTTCCAACAACCGGCACGGGGACGGCGGCAACAAGGCCGGGGACAAAGAGGAGAAGCAGCGGAAATGAAGCTGGGGAAGGAGGGGAGCAATGACAGGAGAGCCCAACGGGAGGCAGACACACAGACGGAGGCGTCACACCGTTACTTCTAGCTTTACACCACTGCCACTGACCTGCCACACACAGGGCTGAGGAAGAGGAGAAGGAAGAAGAGGCTTGGTAGAGAGAAAAAGGCAGAGCAAGACACCTGTGGGCCAGTGTCAGAGAGCACAGAGGGATTTTTCATCTGTGTTATGTTCTTTTCATCCCCCTGAGGACATGGTGGTTACTGTGTTACATCCATTTTGCTCCCCCTGCCTGCATCCTGCGAGACTGAGATGCCATGAGCAGCCAACAAACAACATTGTGTGTGTGTGTGTGTGTTGGCTTGTGCGCCTGTGTATGTGCTTGTGTTTGTCCTCACACAGAAAAAACATTGTGGTTATGAGAATTGGGTGATGAGCATTCTTTCTGTGAAACAGGATTGTCCGATTACTTCA
Organism: Micropterus dolomieu; assembly: GCF_021292245.1. Lineage (NCBI taxonomy): Eukaryota > Metazoa > Chordata > Actinopteri > Centrarchiformes > Centrarchidae > Micropterus > Micropterus dolomieu. The sequence continues at coordinate 21,774,939 of NC_060159.1, forward strand.
CACAAGTACGAGGGGGGCGGGTGTTAATTTATGTGTGTAAATATTTATTTATATTAATTTAAATGGATGGTTGTGTAAATAGGTGCACCAGCTATTTTGGAGTAAGCCTATTTATCTGTGATTCGACCTTTGTGAGCTGGCGGGGGTGGGGGGCAGGACTCATCCAGTGTTTTTCTGTTCTTATAGAGCTGTTGTCATGGTGCTGATGATGGGTAGACATGCTTCTAATTGTCCAGTGATTTAATTTCTATCACATTGATAATAAACCATGTGTTTTATTATGCAAGGTGTGCAGCCTGCGCATTTTCTCCAGGGAAATCCTGAACCCCAACTCTAAGTGGGACAAGGGTCCCACTTAGAGTTGGGGATCGGAGTCACTTTCAGTTTAATACATTCGAAATGTACATGCACATATTATTCATTAGAAATAGTTTACATTTGGGGGATTTAAAATAAAATTTAACTTTCTGGATGAAAGTGGATTGACCCCAACCAAATAATCCTGTTATTCACGTGGTATTCAATTTGATGGGTCAAATTCACAGGTCATTCGGATTTAAGTGATATTTGAGTTAATGTTTTAACAACTGCTGTCTGTTCATCACAACATAAATGTCTCACTGGTTCAGGAACCCATGTAAAACACCCCATTAAGATCTAATTAATCGGCCAACAACATCGAAGAAAACCATTAAATTTAATTTTACTTTAAATGAACTGAGACTAATTGTTCATTGCAGAAGACAGTGAATTTCTGATCATTGTGAAGACATGGAACAATAACAAACCAGAATCAAGAATTAGTATTTCAGATATTTATTTTAAAGAGCAACTCAGCTCACACTCACACTGATTAGCCAGACAATACATTGACAGAACTAAATCAGAGTCATTGATATTTTCTGATGTTATAGCTTGTTTACCTTAATGTTGAACAGCCCTTAGGCTATATGTGGCATTGGTGGAAATTAACTACATTTACTCATATAGCCTACTTAAGTACAATTTTGAGTCACTTGTACATTACTTCCATTTTATGCAAGTTTGTAATTCTATTCCACTACATTTTGGAAGCCAATATTGCTCTTTTTACTCCACTATAATTATTTAACACTACTTTGCAGATTCTGCCTATTAATAGAGACTATGAAAAAACACAAACTAAATCATGATGAAGGCTGTTATCAGCGTTTTAGTTATATACTTAACCACACATGTAGTTTATATGCTAAAAACAATTGCTAAATGGTCCTTGGAGATTAAAGATATACTGGACATGGTTAAATAGCCTTTGATATGTATAGTCCAAGATTAAAATAATATAATAATACTTGAATAGCTTTGTAAGGTTTAAAATATAGTAGTCTAGAGTCTATATATTGCAAAGCCTCTGAAATGAACACACACACCATGATGGATACGGTCTTATTCCAGGGAGATAATTGGTTGTATTTTCCGGCCAGTGAGGCCCTCGTTTCAGAGAGGCTTCTCTCTCGCGCGCGCGCGCAGGGGGAATAGTATAGTGCCTCGCGGGCCTGCTTCTGCGGTGGGGATCTACCGCCGGTGTGCTAATGACGATAGAGCGCGAGACACAGAGAAAAGTAGAGAGAGAGACAGAGAAAGAAAGCTAATTGGGACAAGAAATGGAGAGAAAGAAAATAGGGAGCTTGAGAGGAAGAGAGAGAAAGTGTCCCGCGGGCTCAGTGTGACCCGTGGAGTGGAACGCCGCGTGACGCAGGTGCGGAGTTCAGCACCCGCATGTCCGCGAGCGATCACCGCTCAACAAAGACAGGAAGTTGCTGAGCATCAGTGGCTACAGCAACGACAGGTTGGCTGGAACAATAAACAAGACAGCCAAAGAAAACGAAACAGCAAACAGGAAGAGAAACAACACGTTTTAAATAAATTCACTCTAAACATTAAAAGGCACTCAATCAAAAACAGCTGAAGGAAATGTGTAGCCTAGATTTATCTATTTTGGGATAATCAAACTGACTGGAATATGAATTCCTTGAAAACATGAATTGATAAAAATGAGAAAAGTATTGCAGTAGAGTAATATCTATACTGTCCTGCACTGTGCTGTTATAATGCATTCATGTTGTTTAGGAATTAAAAACAAAATGTTTAAACAAAATTGATAAACTCACCAGATAAATTGAACAAACTTTTGCAGCAAGGCTGGGGCACTGATTCACCTTGTAACTATGAAGAGAAAGTATGGGTGTTATTTGTTGAGGAAAAAAAATATTATAAACTATATTTAAATATTAAATGCAAAACGAAAATGCAATTCATTTGTGGCAAAAAAATCTCATCAGAATGTGTGAAGATTTATTTCTCTCCTCAAAATAAGAATTAGTAACATCAGTGGTTGGGTGCAAGACTTCTGAGCATTGCCAGCAGAGTTGGTTTTGTCATCCTCTGTTCTGAGCCTCAGGGCTCCTGAAAATGCTTCAGTCAAGGCTCTAAGGTCATGCAAATATCATAAACGATGGCAATCTTGTTGTGATAGATTAAATAAATGAGATATTTTGATTTTTTAAAGACCAAAAATATTGTAGTGTTTTGGAATTCACAGAAAAATACTCTATTCCTTTTTTTTTTTGGTTTTGTTACAGCTGACATTAACTGTAGCACATTCCACTATGAGATTTTATAAACCCAAACAGATGACAATAGTGTGCCAGCCAGCAGTGAAACGTAGCATCACTGTAACTGCTGCATGGCCTCATCTTAAGTAGTGTGGTTTATAAACCTTTCTAAATATTATGTATAATATGACTTTGATCCATTTTTAAAAAACTTAATATTAAAGACACTGCAAACATCACCAAATGTTTCATAATGACAGATAATGTCATGTTCCTGGTTAACGTGTACTTCCCACTAGAAGTAACTGGCAGTAACTGTGGGGTATAGTTTAAAAAGGACCATAATTGTGTTACAAACCTTGGCCAGAGGAATTCAGCATTGAACTGATTTAGTGTCCCCCCTCAAAGAATATACAACAACATGAAACAACAAGCTTAGAGCTTGTATTGGATACTGATTCCAGAAATCGATCCAAGAAGAAGTTTCAATTGTCATCTAATACCAAAGAAACAC
>NC_060159.1:21778066-21784545 GCF_021292245.1 Micropterus dolomieu
CCCCCCCCCCCCCCCCCCCCCCCCCAAAAAAAAAAAGTTCAAGTACAAGTTAATATAAACACACAGCAATGAACTAGAAATATAAAGTTCCAGGCCAACACAAGTCAAGACAACAAGACGTTGTGAAGAAATTTCCAAAAACAAAATATCAGCATTGATGAAAAATGTATCATGATGCTGAGAGAAACCAAACATCTGGGGCAGGATAAGCAGAAAAGGTTATGGTGGGTTCACCCCTGGAGTTCCCCCTCATTTCAGTGCTAGTAACACTTCTAGATCATAACAGTGAGCCATGATGGTATATCTACCATATTACAAGTACAGGTGTTAATTACAAGTATTAATCCTGCACTGCTCTGCGATCGCCTGTCAAAGTTTGAGTTTTTCTTGGTCTAATGGAGCTATTGCTGGTCATGCTAAGACACAGCATTTCCTGTGCACCTAGGAAAGATCCACCAGCAGCACAGCGTTTAAAATGGCAAATAAGCATTCAGGAGCTGGGCATAATATGAATTACTTATGTTTGATGAATCGGTAATAATGGGAAGCAAAATGTAATTTTGATAAAAACGTCACAGGTTGTTACTTTAATGAGAGGACCAGCAGAAGGTAATCCAGTTAGGAACATGGACTGAGCTTATGAAGACATTGGTAATATTTGATATACAAAGTATGAGAGAAGCACTGACAGTCTTTTCTAATGCAGTTATGTCTGCATCTTCGTCAGTCTGTCGTCTTGCCAGGAAGTGAGAGCAGGCTCCCATCAGCAAAGCCCCTCAGCGTTCTGTCACGCAATGGGCTGTAAAAATGCTTATCCAACTCTCTCTCACACACACACACACACACACACACACACACACACACAGGTTATCCAGCATGCAGACAGCCAAGTGCCGGTTGGGAGTAATTCCTGCTCGGGGCACTGTGCTCCAGGCAAGGCAGGCGCGTGCTGGATATTTCATTATTCATTAATTTACTGTTTAACAAATCCTGTCATTACTGAGCCCGAGCCGAGTTCACACACACACACACACACACAAAACACACACTCGCAGCAGTGGGTGTCAGGCGTGGCAAATCGGCCTGTTTGATCCCGGCCTTCTCAACAAACGGGGAGAGAGCCATGAATAATAAGAAACGCGAAGCCTCGCCGGAACGAGAGAGCGTGACACTGTCTCACAAAAAGCCCTTTAGCATGGAGCAAAGCTCCACTGGGGCCTCACCGAGGGCCCAGGGTTCATTATATGAAAAGACAAAACAAACAGTTGGCACAACAGTGATCGATATGAAAGGCAAAGCTCCCACACACACAAAAGGCAAAAGTGAATCAGTCATGTTTGACAAAAGACGCCGTACTGTTTTCTTTTTGCACATGGAGGAGTCGAGCATGGTTGCTGTTTACTACTTTCACTACTGAGTCCACTAATGGGATAAGGATTAAAGCTGTGAATATGTTTTTGGCCCATCCATCCCCATTTTTGGCTCAAATCCCTGCAAAAACAAAAGAGTATCTACTTGAGTTTTGCATGAAACAGTTGTATACAGAGTGATGGCTTCAGATGCTAGAATAATGACTTTTATTTTTCCTTTTCAGTCTAGTTCACTTAATTAATTAACAGAGGAAGCCCCAAGGCTACAAATATTCATTATTTCACAGGAAGAAAAACATGTATCATAAATATTATAATGATATATTTGTGTTGTACAAATACATTTTATTCTGAATCACTCTGTAACCAAACCCACAATGTCCGACTGCATGGTTTGTGACTGAAGAAGGTAGTGAAAGGTGACCAGAGCTTTGACAGCAGACCTGCAGTGAAGCTAACGGTTAAAGCCTTCAAGTCCTGGCATTGAATGCCGCTGCGAAAGGATGAGACTGGCCTTCCAAGGAGAAACGACTTCTCAGTCTGCTGCCCTCAAGTACGCCACGGTCTGTGTGTGGCCACAGACTTGATGTCATTAACATGTGACATATGTAGAGCTGACTGGAAGTGGCTGGAGGCCAGTGTTTGTCTCCGTCGCTGTTCTTGTGTCTACGGGGCCAGGCAGGCTGAGTCTGGGCTTTGTCAGCAGCCAAGCAGCCAGCCAGCCAGGCCACTGTCTGCTGATGATAGTGAACACGTTTATCAGTATGCATGGCCGACAGTGTGCATGAATGTGTGTTTGCTGGTAGCTCAGGGCATGAGGGGGTTTAGCTGGATGTTCTATCAGGGGGGTCCTTGGATGTGGATGTGTGGGCAGGGACACGGGCAGTCCGGGTCCCTTAAGGTTGGACTGAAGACGCTGAGCTGAAGTGACACAGCTGCTGCTGCTGAGGCAAGGCTGCCTCTCCAGACGGGTCAAGGTTACACAGAGGAGAACACACTTCTGCCACATAGCTTCTCGCGCTCACTTACACACAGAGACACCCGCAAACAAACTCAGGAATACAAAACACTGCTCCCTTTGCCACCAAGGTCAGAAAAATCTAGTTACTTGTGCATATTATGGAGAGATCTTCATGTGTTTATACACTATATTTTAGCATCTTAATATCAGGTTGTAGTTTGGTTTCTTATGTTAAAAGTGTGTTGAAATGTTGAATTTTTCCATGTTATCAAGTCAATGTTGATTAATGCTTCTATGCTATTGTCTGACACATCTATCAACGTAAGGACTGACCCATGCCTACGCTGTTGGCATAAGTGGCCATGCGGGTTCTTACATGGCTGTTGCATCTGCTCATGTTTTGGCCTATGTTGAGGTACTAGCCTATCACGTTTCCTAGCTGTGACAGTCCAAGCAAGACCAACCAAAGAGGACTGATGAACCAGCAGCTAGAGATGCTCACAAGTCTCTGAGCTAGAGTCCAAGTCAAGTCTGAAGCCTTTGACCAAGAGTCTAAGTCAAGTTTCAAGTCTCTGACCTAGAGTCCAAGCCAAGTCTCAAATGCTCATTCATCTTTTCAAAACATCTACCGAATGACAGTCGGACTTAACCTCCCATAGGTTGTAGCTAAAGTAAGAAGCAAGCTAACGTTAAATGGCCAATGCTGAGCTAAACATGTTTACTAACTATCAGGTTACTAACCTATTTTGCATCCGGTGCGTCTTTTGATTGGGCCTTGTTTTATTAAGTTTTAAAGCCAAAGTTTATGATGAATGGCACAGCAGCTGCCAGTGCGGTCAACATGTTTGTTGTCCACTCTCACGTGAGGCCATGTGCAGCAGACTTAATATATCAAGTCAAGTCTGAAGTCTTTTAAGGACAAGTCTCAAGTCAAGTTTAAGTCACTGTATGTGCGGCTTAAATGTGACTTGAGTCCGAGTCTCAAGCTCAAGTCCCCATCTCTGCCTGCAGCCTATTACACTTTAACAGATTTGTTAAATATTTTGGGAAAGACACTTTTTCTTGCAGAGAGTCAGATGATAAAATAGACATGACTCTTATATCAGTCAGTTAAATATGAAGCTACAATCCGGGGGATTGTTAGCTTAGCATAAAGACTGTAAACCTGGAGTCTTCACTGGAGCTCACTGTGACGACCAGGTTCATCTTCCATCACCTATCATCAGAAAAAGGTTTCTTTTCATTATGATGAGAATGATTACTTACTCCAACCTCAACAAAGCACTGGTATTTGCCTTGATGTACCTTTACCATACTAACTTGCCAGAACCACAAGCTTTCCCTAACCACAGCCAAGTAGTTTAGTTTAGTGTAGTTTAGTTGCCAAAACTTGAAAAAAAGTACTGCTGGTGTGTTAGGGACATAAGATCAGTAAAATGCTCACACTCGTCAAATGGGTATGTGCTTTTTGTGTTTTCCTTGCAACCAAACAGAACAGTAGCAGATTTGAAGAAAACTAAAACTTCATAAGACTGTATAACTACATACTAAAAACTACATTTAAAGCTAAGACAAAAACTATAAACAATTTGTCCTTTGCTAATACCTGAGTCATTTTGTGACATTTAGCATAGTATAGAATAGTTCAGTATAGTTTCAAATAAAAAAATTCACTGTTATATAATATATTGTGAAAATGTGCTTGTTAGAGCTGACCTTGAAATTCACCGCCTTGCTCTCGACCATAGGTATTTGATAATCATTGAAATCAGCTGCTGGAGCGATTAGCTTGAAAGAAAACCTGCAAGATTTTGCACGGGTTCAGTGTCAGGGGGTAAGATGGAACACTGGTAGAAGTTTAATCTCAATCCCAGGAGACAAAACAATGCAGGTATCATCTGGAGAAAGAGGGAAATGATTGGTGGGATGGTGTGGGGGTTTGAAGATTACTTTATGTACACCACCACTATTGAACCCCAGCTTGTGCGTGTGTGCATTATTAGCTCCCCATTTACAATATATACACAGCCCTTTGGGAGCCAGTTGTTATTAGCTACGTTTATTTTTGGAGCCATGCTTGGGTCATAACACTTAACAGACAGCAACAGACAGGCAGCACCTATGAGTGGGAGGAGGGGTGTCAGGGTAGGAGGTCAGACATGACACAAGAGCATCAATTGCAGACAGAGATAAGAGGCAAATACTTAGGCGAAAGCAGATGCATGTTCAAAACTGGTCAATCCAGAGAGCACAAAAGTACCTACCTACCGAGGAAGAGGATTCCCACAGGCGGTGAAATCAGGAACCTAATGATGTTGTTAGCATTAATCATTTTTCCACTTGTCAGTGTGAAAAAAATTGAGAGGCACTTGATTGATTGATCCTGCTGAAAACTGTTAAATCCTGTCATGAATTTATTTACATTCAAAAGCTACATTTGCATGGATCCTCTTAATCTTCCTCTCTTTCTCTTTAGATAACAGAAACTGAGTGACTGACACGTATATGGCTGTCAGATTCAGCATTGTTTTGGTCCACTGACTTGGGATGTTGATTCAGCTCTGGTTAACAGCATGACAGACTTTGTTTAGGCCAGTTTTTGGTCACCAAACATGATTCTGACTGCAGTATTTATACCTTTATGTGATGTGACATTGTGTATATTTGGCCAGTTATGTTTCAGACTAAGATTTGCTGCCAAAATGCAAAATTAATCCAGGACTGCATGGTAGATCACTCACAGCTGTTTCTTAAAGGTCTGTGCCTCCAGGATTTCTTGATCACAACTATTAACACAAATCCAACAAATCCCTGTGAATTCATCACAACTTGCAATTTTGATCTATCATTTCTGTTTCCCGCAAAACATTGTCATATGTCAGCAATCTCACATACAGCAGAAATGTGTGATACCAACGTCTTATATTAGCCAACAAAAATAGCTGGACCATGAAAAACAGTATAGGGTAAACTGTTTTGCAAAGTGTACAATATTATGGTCAAACATAAAAGGAAAACGTCTATTGACAAACACTTTGCCACCACAAAACACAAGTGGAGAATGGCAAAAACACATGGAGGATGTCATACGAGACAAATCACTGTGACACAAGCGGTTGCATCCTGGTCAGTTGCAAGTGTTGGAAGAATCAAGCTGGTATAAATATGCATCGTTAGAGGTAACATTAATGTAGTTTCTCACAAAGTGACAGGCGCAGCCTACTGTCCTGTTTGCATGACACTAAACTGTGTGTGTGATTTAAGAACATAGTTTAGAAAAAAGTTGTGTTTAAGTGTGAATTACAGTATCATTATTCACCTATAATTCTAAAGTTTAAAGAAAATCACATCTACTTTTGCAGTTTTCATTTATTCCCACAATTGTATCGCAAAAACTTTCATTGCAATTTTTTTGAAAAGCTGAAATCAGGCATTTTAGGCTGCAACAATCACAAAAAAAGGCCTGCGAATGCAGTTTTCATTTATTCCCACAATTGTATCGCAAAAACTTTCATTGCAATTTTTTTGAAAAGCTGAAATCAGGCATTTTAGGCTGCAACAATCACAAAAAAAGGCCTGCGAATGCAGTTTTCATTTATTCCCACAATTGTATCGCAAAAACTTTCATTGCAATTTTTTTGAAAAGCTGAAATCAGGCATTTTAGGCTGCAACAATCACAAAAAAAGGCCTGCGAATGCAGTTTTCATTTATTCCCACAATTGTATCGCAAAAACTTTCATTGCAATTTTTTTGAAAAGCTGAAATCAGGCATTTTAGGCTGCAACAATCACAAAAAAAGGCCTGCGAATGCAGTTTTCATTTATTCCCACAATTGTATCGCAAAAACTTTCATTGCAATTTTTTTGAAAAGCTGAAATCAGGCATTTTAGGCTGCAACAATCACAAAAAAAGGCCTGCGAATGCAGTTTTCATTTATTCCCACAATTGTATCGCAAAAACTTTCATTGCAATTTTTTTGAAAAGCTGAAATCAGGCATTTTAGGCTGCAACAATCACAAAAAAAGGCCTGCGAATGCAGTTTTCATTTATTCCCACAATTGTATCGCAAAAACTTTCATTGCAATTTTTTTGAAAAGCTGAAATCAGGCATTTTAGGCTGCAACAATCACAAAAAAAGGCCTGCGAA
>NC_060159.1:21784565-21800130 GCF_021292245.1 Micropterus dolomieu
TTCCCACAATTGTATCGCAAAAACTTTCATTGCAATTTTTTTGAAAAGCTGAAATCAGGCATTTTAGGCTGCAACAATCACAAAAAAAGGCCTGCGAATGCAGTTTTCATTTATTCCCACAATTGTATCGCAAAAACTTTCATTGCAATTTTTTTGAAAAGCTGAAATCAGGCATTTTAGGCTGCAACAATCACAAAAAAAGGCCTGCGAAATCCTGGAGTAACTGTAAAGTGTTGATATGTTCAGAAGAGAAAAAAAGTAATACAATTAGGGAGAACACTGTATCCATAGGTGAAACAAAGTGTTGTTTATGTTGCTTCAACATCATAAAATCTCATCCAAGGAATATCATCTTGGGCCGCTATTTAATGCAGGATTTGTAGATAATAATAAAGACATGCAAACCTCATGCTGTGGTTGGTTCAGGTGTTTGTTTCTACAGTATATAACACATCAGTGAGTAAGAAAATAACATACTATATACATTTTTATTTGAGACTTAAGTGTAATACAGCACACAATACCTTATCTAGAAGACTTGGTTTTTGGCCAAGACATAGACTTCGCTGCCCTTAAGGTGAAAGACTGCAGTAGGTAATTGTAGTGTGCGCTGCAGGAGGACATCTAAGTCTGCCCAAGCATACAAAAAAACATGTGTTAAATCACCTGCTTAAGCAGTATTCAGTGATAGTCGCAGTCTCCTGGATGCCCTGAATCCATGCACTTTCCAAATTGTGTTGGGCCCCTGCATACCTGTGTGCGGGTCTAGTTCAATAAAACTTAACCTTCTGTTGAATTTAAATTTTGATCTGGAAATCACCTCTGGTCTATAGACAAACATCATTCATTCAGTCTTATCCTGATGTGCATCTACATAATGTAAACACATAATGTAACACAAAAGGTGTGAACAAAGATTTGGAAGAGCCAACAGTCTGAAAATAAAATGAGGGAGGATGATGATGTGATTTAGAAGAGGATGAGGAGGGAGAAAACAGACAAACTTTATTGTCTGTTTGTTACAGAAGTAGTAGAAATTCTGCTTTGGCTCACAGACTGTGAGGCAGCAAGGGAGAAAGAAAAAGAAAGCGAGTAAGACATGGCCTCAGGGTGATAGAGGTCTCTGTTCAGTGTCTGAACAAAATGCCGAGTCTGATCGAGAGAGCAAGGCCATGAACCAACCTCCACCCCTATAGCATCAAGCCCACCCTCCTAACACTCCAAAAACTGTGGGTGGGGAGGGAGGGGGCAGAGGGGTGGGGGGTGTTAAGGCTAGACAGATAGATATAGCCATCATTTCTGTGACAGTTCAATTCAGATATGATGTATATAGTGCAATTTGTTTGAATATTGAACACATATTAAATGTACAGCATATGTAATGTATTAAATATAGTCTGTTGAAGCAGAAGCTTTTATTATTATTATAATGAATATAAATAGAGAGGGCTCAACTTTTGTATTTATTTTTCAAAAGAAAAAATACATGACTTTATTAGCATTTACTAAATATTCAAATTTATTTAAAATCCAATTTTACAAATACCATGTTCAAATACGTTTTAATATCAGCTCACGCCAAATCTTTATTTAAGCTTTATGAGGTAAAAATTTAAATAATTGGTATCGTTAAAAACTTTGGGATCTACTCTAGAACTAATGTCCTGTGGAGTGTACAGCGAGTTTGTAATGCCTGGCCCACCAGCTGTTCAGTCGGGTATAAATGAATAATGAAAGAACAGTTATTTGCTTTCTTGCCGAGAGTTAGATGAGAAGATCGACATCATGTCTATATGGAAACTATGTTGCTCAAATCAGCAGCTGTTTAGCTAAGTATAGCATAAAGAAAGGAAACTGCTACAAAAACAGAAAATGTGTTAGCTTTATAGATGTTAGTAGACAGAGTTTTTTACATTTACAGAACCAAGCTAGCCACTTCTCTGTTTCCAGTCTCCAGTATGTTTCCAGTATGCTAAGCTACGCTAAGCTGCTGGTTTATTTTCTTACTTGCTTCATATTTATGCTACAGACATGAATGGTATCAATCTTCTCATCTAACTATTGGCTAAAAAAGGGAATAAGCATATTTTCCAAATTGTTGAACTGTTAAAAGGGACACTTTTTTGCTTATTTGCCGCCCATGTTAATCTTTCTGAGCTCTAGTTGTAAAAGAAGCTTGTTTACTATAAACTACAGTGATCAATGTCTTCTTGTTGCAGGAGACTAATGGGAACATAAATTCTGGATAGAAATCTGTTTTAACCTTTTAAAAATCTGTATTTATAGTGAAAATAGATCAAAAGTAAATTCTTGAATATCAGCGCAAGCTATCAGCTGCTTCATTCCCAAAAATACAATTTTGGCTTTTGAATACCTATATCCAACTGTGTCTGAGTAACTGTGTATGAGAAGGGGACATGGAAGAGGACAAAGGGGACACTGGTGTGGCCGATAGGCTGCTCGGGTTAGTTTGGACAGCAGCAGCAGGGCTTTTCTTGATGCTGAACCAAGAAGACAGGAGGCGGCCCAGCCATGACGCTCATCACATCTGAAGCCCCCATCTGTACTGGTGTCTCCCCACCAGTCAACTAGCCAACACACAGACACACACACGCGGCTCTAATCTCTTCTGACAGTGCTCACATTCAGTTAGGCCCCACAGTGCTTGTGCATGTCACTGACCATAAACAAAACATACACTCCTCTACAGGAGACACACCACAGGACACAGGGCGTGGATACCCGAGAAATACCAAAAGACAGGGGTGTGGGGAGTGTGCGTTGCAGAAGTGTGTGTGAAGCCTATGATGGGTGTCTGTGTTTGTATGTATGTGGAGCTTCTAGGGAAGGAGAACAGATGCCTGCAGGTCATCTCATCTCTCTGACATTAGGGCAAAGTCAATGGCAGCCGAGCCAATGGAAACAAAGAGACGCCAGTTAGCAAGCAGTGAGGCTGGGTTGTTGGATGAAGCCAAAACATCACATTACCCTATATTTCTCTTGTCAATAATTGGCGGTGGTTTATTTTGTCAGTACAAATAACTTCGTGGAATGTCTTGAACTCATACTGAATCTAAAAGGGAGGTGTTTTTCATGAAGTACTGTTACCCTGAGGCTCAGTAAGAGGTAAGAAGGGACAAATATTAAACTAAATACTCTTTTCACTAACTGAAAATATGATCCAGCCTTAAGTTATTTAGGTAATTAATTCAGTTGGTTTTCCATGTTCAAACTAGCCTTGAATAAATATTGACATTCAATCGTTGACATTTTGATATATATTTGTGAATTTAATGCAGAGTGCCATATACTTCGGGCTGGTGGATGGGCATGTAGCACTTCTTACTTTCATACAGGAGAGCACAGTTTGTATTAATGTACAGTAAACATGGCCTGAAAAAGAATCAAGTGGTCAAACTGACTTCACCTCATGTTGTATCTCAGTAGACCACACGACTGAAGGATAAAATACAGCTTTAGAAGAGCAGCCAAGGCTCATTTCGATGTGGGCTTACAAGGTTAAAATGTAAAAGGTACCAAAGATATCTGCACATCATCGTTTCCATGAGAACGTGAGATAAAAACAACAGGAGAATGACACACACTGTGTTCCAGTGTTCCCACATATTTATTCAGCCCTTTCACATCTCAGCTTGGGGTCTTCTTGAGATATCTGTGTGTTCACCATTGTTAGCAACACAAAATGCAGTACAAAATAACATTTCTCATTTAAATGACGCCTTTCTCTGCTTGTTCAAAAGTTCAGAAAAATTACATTTTAAAACTTAAATAAGAGGAAATCATTTTCATCCTGTTCAGAAAAAAATATTGACACACTCACACACTCCCCTGAGGTTGTTTCTCATATTTTTAGCTACTGTCAAAAATTATTACTTTAGATTTTGGTGTGTTTTGAGTAGATGAGCTTCCAGTGTGAGTCCCTGGAGAAAAGGTTTGAATCCCAGTGTGCCAGCTCTTTGGCTGCTGGCTGCTGGCTGCTTAGCGAATGGAAACACAGTCAGACGTTCCCACCAGAGAAACTGTGCTGTTTACAGACTGTTTTAAAGCAATTCTGGTTTTACTAAGCGATACACAGTGGAGTGTGACAGGAAAGATGGGAGAAAGCAAATATGGCATAAACAAGAGATCCAAGTGGATGTGAAGCAACAGCATCATGTAGATAACACGTACCCTTGGATCAGTTATTCAGTCCAACAACCTAAACGACAAGTATATCATTTGTCAATGTATTCCAAAACGAGCAATATGAGCATAACCAAAAATGACACTTCCTGATCCGCTGCACCTGTGGTTTATTTTATTGTAAAGTTTAGGCAACTAAAACTACTTTGTTATGGTTTCAGAGAGAATAGAAATAAACAATGACTGTTAGTAGGAGCTGGGATGTGAACCCCAGGCTCTGTTGTAAACATCAAACACTTTCAGTTCAGATTGAAAAAAGCACTGTGTTAAAACACACACCGGGCTTTGTTGGTTTGGGTGTGTTACTTTAGCTACTGGTGAGAAGATGAAGTATGATATAGAGTGTCCAGTTTGAGTGATATATCACTTTTAAGGTTGAGCTATCAAAACACAGCAGTTTCTGATATTAGATAGGATGTTACATGTCTCAAAAGTGAAGACTGAGTAAGGACTACAGTAGTCTTTTACACGTTACAAAGTCTTCAACAAAGAATGCATCATAGCACATATTTTGATTGTGCCAGTGGTGTTGGTCGTCAGATGAACTTAAAACGTTAATGTCCTCCGAATCAGCAATAATCTAAGATCATCTGTAGCAGTGATGATAAATATGTCATCACAGTCTAGGCAGGCATTTAAAGTGCATGTCATTGTAGTGTGGTAAATGTTAAGTCAGGTGCAACATATGTGTTTTGCCAGTGTTGTGGAAGCTGCACTTATCACTGACTGTCTGAATAACTTGTCGTTATGCATAAAGATGAGCTATACTCATCAGATGTGTGTATTATCCATATTTTGGGACATTTTAGCAAATTATTTGGAACACAGCCTATGGATGTAAAGTAAATCTGTTACAAGAGTGATCTGAGACATTTCTGCGGATGTTTTAATACATGTGTCAGTCATACTGTGACTCTCGATCCACATTTGACTCTATGGTCATGCTGACTACAGCTGCCGTCCTCTGTAAAAGGGAGCAAGTTGAGAGATACTTTAAGCCTACAAGATGTGTGTGTTTGTCACTCAAAACATAGTATTCCTCTAAGATCCTGGAAGTACTGACATTGCATTATTGTTAAAGTCAGTGTAATTTATAGGTCATGGCAATTAAAAAACTAAAAATTAGTTATGTCTCTTATATGTAAAGTTTTTACAGCAAAGACGTGATTTCACTTGCACAGAACACAACATCCTCTCTGCGTTAAAAGAGCACTTACATTCGGATGTCAGGTGTCCATGACTACTTTCAGTGTGAAAAGGGAAACAAAAATGGCTGTCTGTCATGAGACAACTTTTGGACTCTTTACCGCACCATTTCAAAAGTGCTCTACCTCACAGTGAGAGGAAAATCCTGCAGCACAAATGGAGAGGGGAGAAACTATTCTAGTGCTCACTGCTGAAGCTGGTTTTAGGTTACTCTTATGAGTCAATACACACACACACACCCGCGCGCACACACACACTCATTCACACACACACATAACTAACAGATTGGGCATGACTGACAGCTCTGACCTGAATGTGCACATGGCTCCTTCCTTACCCTCAAGCTATAAGCAAGTATGCACACATACACAGATTTACACAATGATACACATATACTCTTGCATGTATGCATTCATATGCCCACTGACAAAACCATTAACTGTTCATCTGTGTATGTATGTATGTATGTACAGATGCACTTTTCTATGTCTTTCTGAAGGTAGCTCATACAACTGTAAAATAGGACAAGCATGAACAAAACACATGTACAGTAATCTAAATATACAGTAACTTTCAATTAAAAAATGTTGAACTTGTTGACTGTCCAAATTGCTCTCACAAGCCTAGATTCCATCATTATAAAAACTTTATAATACATGAAATGGGGTTTATTCTAACACACAATAGCATTTACAAGTTTTTATGCCTATAAGTTAAGAGCCTGTAGACTTGATGTCACCTTTCATGTCTATCCATGGCATATTGAAAAATCAATCACTCCCTGGTTTTATAGTGAAGGCAAGTCTCTGTCTGTTAATAGCCGCTGCATTTTATTCAAAAGTTTTTTATTTGTCAACAAATTCCATAAAAAGGCCAAACCAACAATGCATTAGTGTGCACTACACTCACTGGCCACTTTATTAGGTACATCTTGCTAGTACCGGGTTGGATCCCCTTTTGCCTTCAGAACTACCTTAATTCTTCATGGCATACTTTTAACAAGGTGTTGGAAACATTCCTCAGAGACTTTGGTCCATATTGACATGATAGCATGACGCAGTTACTGCTGATTTGTGGGCTGCATATCCATGATGCAAACCTCCCGTTCCACTACATCCCAAAGGTGCTCTATTGGATTGAGATCAGCTGACTGTGGAGGTCATGTGAGTACAGTAAACGCGTTGTCATTTTCAAGAAACCAGTTTGAGATGATTTGAGCCTTGTTACATTGTGCATTATCCTGCTGGAAGTAGCCATCAGATATGATGGTTGAAATCAAGACTGATCAGAACAGGCGACATTTTTCCAATCTTCTATTTTCCAATTTTGGTGAGCCTGTATGAGTTGTAACCTCAATTTCCTGTTCTTATCTGACAGTAGTGGCACCCGGAGTGGTCTTCTTCTGCTGTAGCCCATCTGCTTCAAGGTTCGACGTGTTGTGGGTTCAGAGATGGTATTCCTTGGTTGTAACAAATGGTAGTTTGAGTAACGGTTGCCTTTCTTTCATGTTGAACCAGTCTGCCATTCTCCTCTGTCATCAACAAGGCATTTCCGTCCACATAACTGCCGCTCACTGGATATTTTCTCTTTTTCGGACCATTCTCTGTGAATCCTTGAGATGGTTGTGCGTGAAAATCCCATTAGATCAGCAGTTTCTGAAATACTCAGACCAGCCTGTCTGTTCATGTTCTGCCATGACTCAAAATGAATACAAAAAGAATTATATAGAATATCATACACATCCTTTTCTCACATTTATACATACTGGATATGGCCATAACGTGGCAAAATTGGGGGTTGTTGTGCAGTTGGAGCATTGCTTTCTCTCAGATCTTCCCTAAATTGAGCCACAGGCAAGTCAAAGTGAGTGTTAACAAGCAAGATACCAACCGCTTCCAGCACTGACCCTCAACTCGCCCGCCGGAGCCAGCAGTGGGCGAATATTCATCCCTGCTCACAAAATCATTTTGACTTCAGTGTGGTAGATCCAAGCGGTTGTTCTTATAACCTGAAGGGCTTCAGAGGAACTACAGTAGCTTGTTTGGATCCTGTGAGCAGGAGGGATGAGGAAGTATGATGATTATTTCTTTCTTAAAATGTGTTCTTTCCAATGGAGAAAATATCTGCTCTGTCCTTGATGACTTTATGGTTAAACTTCAGCTTCAAGTTTTTGGAGAAAATGCCTCAATATCTTTTTTTTTTTTTTAAATTAATACTTTTTCTTTTTTTGCCACATACAAGTTTAAGGGATTTGAAGGGGAACAGATGCTAACATTCACTCTGTGCATCCCTGTTATTTTAGGCAAAAACTGAGAAAAATACTGCCTCATTATCCTGAAATCACTTTTTAATTTGAATGAATTGACTTAGGCATAAAAATATTGCATATGATGTTGTGACTGTGTCATGCAAATTAGTGATAAAGTGTAATAAAGCAGACGTGCCCTATATTTCTAAGTTTTTAAAAACAGTTTAGTGTAGCTCTGCAAGCACACACACATACACTGATAGCAAAGGCGGAGCAGAGAGTGGCAAAGCAGAAAGCGAGAGGAGGGCTCACCATCTTCTCCGTTAAGCCTGGCTGACTAATTCTTGCTGCTAATTTGCGTTTGGTTAATTAACTAATTACTGAGGATGTCTGAGGGCGAGGCTGTCTGTCAGCCTGTATCAGTAATTATTTTCATCGTTTTAATTAGACTCACACACTTCTAGACTATTTCTCCCCCTCCCTACCCACACACACAGACAGATATACACCCGCACACGTTCAAGCATCCTTCACTTTGTAAACAGCCTGAAAACAGTATGAAGACCCTACTACATGTGGTCTGCTGATCTTTAAGACATAGGTTCAAGAAAATCTGCATTTATAAAGAAGTGTGATCATTTATAGAGAAAGAGGAGGGATTGTTACTGATTTGCTGATGGGATAGCATTATCTTCACTGCAGGGACATCCCATTGGATAGGGACAGTTTATGGTAATGCAAGTGACACCCTTGCTTCCCTGTGCAGGGCAGTTTATTTTAGGTTTAAAGGAATAGTTCAGCATTTAGGGAAATACATTCATTCACATTCTTGCAGAGAGTTAGATTAAAATATCTGCTATACACTTTGAGACAGAAATAAGAACTGCATTTAAGGTTGCTTCATATCACTACAGTTACAGGTGAGAAGGTGAAACACGATTCAGGAAGTCCAGTTTGAGAAACACATTCTTTGATTTGAAGGTTTGTCAGGCAGCAAAATACTACACAGCGGTACTCTGAGACAGGACTTAATGATCACAAGGTAAAATCTATTGATCTACCCAGAATGGGTACATGTAATCTCTGTATTTGATTGGCCAAAGCAGTGCTAAATGAGAAAAAGTTGTACCTGGTTCAACCCTAAGTTTTCCACAGGAGCCTTCTGCGGGACCCATGCTCTGCCACTGCAGAGGCCTCAATGAAATAGATGAGGCTGTTTTTTTTGACATATTTTTAATGTCAGATCACAGCCTAAGGAGAATTTTAGTTTTCCATGATGGTGTAAATGCCGTTTCAGCAACTAGTCCTCCAATCTACATGACAAAGTGCCTCCCAAAACTTCCCAGCTGCCCACTTCTAAAACAACCAACACAAGTGTTTGAAATCTACCATAAGGTTAGTGTAAGAATCATGGTCACAGTAAAAGAAACCATCAAAACAAAACGTAGTCTCCATTGTCAAGTCCTGTCTTGTATTATTAGTACTCTTGGGGCATTTTTGTCTTTATTTTAATAGGATAGTGGATAGCGAGGAAATGAGGGAGAGAGAACGGGGTGACACACAGTAAAGGGTGGCAGGATGGACTTGAACCCAGGCTGCTGCAGTAAGGATTCGGTTTTGTACATGGTAGACTATTGTACATGGGGTACAATCGAGCCACCCACAGCCCAACTATCATTATTAGTACTTTTATTCATTTTCATTGTTAGTATTTGTAGAATTACCACTACCAATACCATTATTTTATATCTATGTGTTGGGATACTATGTGTTTTCTCCACCCCATGACAAAGTGCCTCTGAAAACTTCTCAAATACCCCAAATATGGATGGATATGATTAATAAAAAATGTAAAATCTTTCTTGTGAAGCTCTAAATGTGGTATTTGCTGTGCTGTTGGAATTGAATTGGGATTTGTTCTTGAATGTATTGTTGGTTAGATGTTTCATGCCCAGAATAAGATGCCTCATCAGCTTTATGCCGGGTCAGACCCTGGCAGGGAGAGAGAGAGAGTTGTAACTAGTGAGCAGATCTCTGGCAGAGCGGCCGCACAGCAGATTTCATCCCAAGAAGCCAACTTTAGTAAACAGGCAGAACTAATGAGGACACTGAACACACACACACGGAGGCAGGCAGACATCCACTCCCACATACATACACTCACACACACACACACACACACACACACACACACACAACTCAGTGTCTGAGCATTTGGAGGCCCCGAGGCCCCAGGGCCAGAGCAGCCCAGATACCTGATGGGAGCAGGGACATCAAAGCTGCAGGATTAGAGAGAGGAGAGAGGAGAGAGTGCCGCAGGGAGGAAATGCTAACTTATTATCCGCTTCCCAGCTAATCCTGTTATCTACAGAATATAGCTGTGTTTAACCCTCCAACACACCTCCCTCTGACAACACACACACATACGGTGTACACACACAGAATTCAGTGTTCCGGGGGTTCAACAGCCTCCCAGAGCACCCGCTAGTTCCATGCTGAATGCCCAAAAACCATCTGGTTGTATATCTTAGTTCAAGATAATGTAGATGTAGTTGAACCTTTACCACATGTTCAAGTCCCATCCCTCCTTCCTCAGGTCCCCTAGTTAGGCTCATAACTTGGCCTTGAAGTCCACTTCAGTTTTTGTGGGCTTTCAGGTGATGTAACACACCCTCTAGCAGACATATTGGAGGTCCACAGACTGAGGTTGCCCCAGGCTGAGTGAGCCACCAAAGCTGAATATGATTTAGTTCCCCCAATCCATTTTCATCTGTGCGCCGACATTCACTAACCAGATTCGATATAAAATTGTTATTTGAACTAAGAAAGTGAATGTGTTTTGCCTAATAAGTCACTTTTTAGGTAAAAAGCTGTGCTACACATTTAGTTCAAATAACTGAAAACAATATGAATATATTAAAAAGAAAAGAACAAACTGTGCAAAGCTAACATGGATTAAACCTGATCTTTTTCTCATTTTTAAATTGATATTCATTTAGAATATTTTATCACCAGATATGTTTCCAAAGGTCAAAAATAAACCTCCAAACTCATATCATCATATACTTTTGAATGGTGGCCTGTGGTCAAAAACTAAAACTCGCTAATGCACGTGGTTGGAGATACTTGTCAAACTGCTATTCAGATAAGGTTGATCAGGTTGCACTGTGCGGCTTGACAGTGCTACTAATGTCTAACTGGTTCTTTAAAAAAAGTTGTCCCTGCCCACAAGCAACGACTTATAGCAGCTTCACAAAGGCAACTTTGCAAAGGATACAGATTATATGTTCAGGATTTCAGCTTTCATGTGATTTATACTTAATGAAAGTGCTATGAATGTTACTATGTACCTATAAAAAGATAAATATGATTTTGTGTGACTGTACTACATTGGGTTTAACTGAACTGTGTTTCAGATTTACCATAATGGTCCCATTAAATCAAAGTTAAATGTCTGTCAAACTTTTGAGTTGTATTAGCTTTCATTTATTTACTATATACAGAGTGAGTTAATGTAAGTATAAATAACCACAAGATGGATCCCAGAGCCAATAATAATGCTACCTTCAAGTGCTCTTCATAAGGTCCTCCATTTGAGATCAGCTGTAAAAATGACTTGTTGCGCATTCAGTTGTCTCTGATCAATTTAGAGATAACCCCTCCCGCCAGGTATACCTGCCTGTTGTTTCATTTGAGAAATGAAGACACATAGCTACTTGTTATTGTAGTAATCAAATTAAGAAGCGAAATAGGAAATACACTGATGCATTATTTTGTATGTAATTGATACTTGCATACATTTATTTAATCGTAATCAGTAGGTGATACATTTCTAAATCTAGAAGCTGTATGATTTAGATTCGTATTGACCACTAGTTCCTTCTGATTAAGCTGCAACATAATGTGTTATGACAGATGATTAGCTGGCAAATAACTGTATTGGCCTTGATATAAAACATAATGAAATAATTTTATACCAAAACAACAACTTATTTTACCACCATAGCGTGGCTACATGAATGCTGAATGGTCCTGTACATTAATTTACTACAGGTGCAAGAGTTTACTTCTAGCCATAATTAGCTCATTGTCCTTTCTGACCACAAACCTGTAAAAGAAAAAGAAAAAGAGAGGAAGAAGCTGAAAGAGAACATTTCTTGCAGATAATGTTTATATGAACAGAGGTAGTAAAATAATATGGTGTGCTAATGCATGTACATGAAGTGAAATTGTCATTAGGCTAATCAGCACTAAACTAATTGGGAGTCATGGACCCTCCTATCTGCTAATTCTAACCCTAAACCCCAGCCCATATCTGCAAGCAAATGAAGGAAGAGAGAGGAAGAAAAGTGGAGGGAAAGAGCTGAAAATGAGAGTGAGGTAAAGAGAGGAAGAGAGAGATGAAGCCTAATTAAGAGTGCTGGGATTTATGCAAATGAGACGGTGCTGATATGGTAATCAGAGCCTGCAGGGCCGTAACAGGCTATGCACTGTGAGTGTGTGTGTGTGTGTGTGTGTGTGTGTGTGTGTGTGTGTGTGTCTAAGAGGCTGACAGCTGGCTGTGAGGAAGGTCAGAGCCAATCAGGCTCTTACTCTAATGCACGCTGCCCTCTGGCCACTCTGCCATCTCTCTCACACTCTCTCTCTCTCAGTGTCTCTACCCCTCGCTGTTATCCTAACCCTTTCAATTCTCTCCCTCTCTCTCTTTTTATATACATTTCACTTGTTGTGTGTCATGATGCATCTTAACACTGTACACAAACCTACGCACAACAATTGTTTTCACACATTTACAGACAATTGGACTTAAATACACATTTGTCAGTTCCATCCCACATTATCCTATATGATAAATGTCTACATGCATGTTAATAGTTATTGGTTGCTGTAATCATTCCTCCTGCCCATACTGGTCGTGACATCATCCCTGACTATACTGTAAGAAATAAGGGACAAAATACAGTTTAAGTTCCATGTAGAATTGCAAGTGCCTCCCCTGCCTCACTTGAGTGACAAGCTAACATTTCTGTAAGGACTCTTCATTAATTTGCGAGACGGCCATACCATTATCTGCAAATTTTCCATTTTTGATGTCAAATCCAAAATTCTTCCACACAATACTTCTCTCATGATTAGATGTACTGCACAACTCACTACTTCACTTGCTTGTGCGTAAGCAAAAGAGAAACGAGCATGTAATTTATCAATGGACAGTGCATTTTGGGAGCGCCCCCCGCTGGAGTACAAGGCACAGGCTGGCACTAACGAACTTTAAAATTGCACACAGCATCACAGATCAAACAGTTAAAGTATCCCATTCATTTCGGAAAAGTTCTGACAGCCCTCATCATCCATGGAATCGACGATCAACACTAAAATCATCTGTGAGCAGTAGATCAATTGTTCTATGCTTGCATTTTAGCAAACATTATATTGAAAAATGATTCGCTAATAGCAAAACTACTAAGCTTCAGTTTAAACTTAACTACTAAAGTTAACCTGTTGCAGGAGATATAGTCCTAACTGAATGTGTAGAATTCAGTGATAGCTACCTACAGTGGAATGTCTGCAGCTTAAAAAAATGCTCAATTGGGCGCACCGGTAGCTCACCTGGTCAAGTGTGAAAGACATATCATGGCTGAGTGGTTCAAGTCCGGCCTGGGCCCTTTATTGCATGTCAACCCCTCCCTCTCCCCTCTCTCTCTCAGTTAAATTGTTAAATAAAATAAATTAACTAGATTTGCTCTATTTTTGTGCTGACATTTTAGAATTTCTTATACACTGAACAAAATTATAAACACAACACTCCCCCCCCCCCCATTCATCATGAGCTGAACTCAAAGATCTGACTTTCTTTATGTACAAAAAAGGCCTGTTTCTCTCAAATATTGTTCACAAATCTGTCAAAATCTGTGTTAGTGAGCACTTCTCCTTTGCCGAGATAATCCATCCACCTCACAGGTGTGGCATATCAAGATGCTGATCAGACAGCATGGGTATTGCACAGGTGTGCATTAGGCTGGCCACAATAAAAGGCCACTCGAAAATGTGCAGTTCCATCACACAGCACAATGCCACAAATGTCGCAGGTTTTGAGGGAGCATGCTGACTGCAGGAATTGCCCGTGAATTGAATGTTCATTTCTCTACCATAAGCCGTCACCAAAGGCATTTCGGAGAATTTGGCTGTACATCCAACTGGCCTCACAGACCACTTGTAACCACACTAGCCCAGGACCTCCACATCCAGCATCTTCACCTCCAACATCGTCTGAGACCAGCCACCCGGACAGCTGCTGCAACAGTCAGTTTGCATGACCAAACAATTTCTGCACAAACTGTCAGGAACCGTCTCAGGGAAGCTCATCTGCATGCTCATCATCCTCATCAGGATCTCAACATGACTGCAGTTCGTCGTAACTGACTTGAGTGAACAAATGCTCACATTCAATGGTGTTTGGCACTTTGGAGAGGTGTTCTCTTCACGGATGAATCCCGGTTTTCACTGTATAGGGCAGACGGCAGACAGCAACACCAGATACTGACTGGTTTCCAGACCCCCCCGGACCCACCCAAGGCACACCAATACCCATGCTGTCTGCATCTTGATATGCCACACCTGTGAGGTGGATGGATTATCTCGGCAAAGTGCTCACTAACAAAGATTTGTGAACAATATTTGAAAGAAATAGGCCTTTTGTGTACACAAAGTAAGTCTTAGATCTTTGAATTCAGCTCATGATGAATGGGGGCAAAAACAAAAGTATTGCATTTATAATTTTGTTCAGTATAGTATAGGCAATATGATCTAATATAAAATATTATGATAAAATGTTAGTCTTCACATATGGATAAATCTTAATTACTCAAAAGTGTGTACTAAGGTAGCACAGATAACCAAATCCATTGATTTAGCTGGGACATAGCCTGGTTCCAGGCTTCGTCCAGGATTTGTTCAGCGAGCATTAATCACTGTTTCCCACTGCAGGAAAAGCGGTCAGCCAATCAGAGCATTTGAAGATTGGGATTAAGAACGCAGACATCATCTTACTTTCCAGTGACAGAAAAATAGCTAATTAGATGAGACTCAGCTGTACAGGTTGTTGAAAGAGTACCTTTAGCTTCAGTAATGTGACATACAGAGGTATTTCAAAAAAATCCTTGAAACTTGATTGGATTGTGAAAAGTGTGCGATTATATGGAACTCCACACACACCTCCAAAGTTCACTCCTCAATCACCTGCGTTGTTACATAAGGAGGAAGAGGATAAGGGTTAAATGAGTTTTTTGTCAGCTGAAATCCAAACCCACTCCTCTTACTATGACATTGTTCTGCTAGCTATCCACACTAGCGGGGAAAGTGTGGTTTTATATAGTGGGTGGAGTTAGCTCGTCACACCAAATCACATTTGATTGGATACATTTATGTGAGGAGTTCCAGATGTTTCACCAAAAACATTTTTACATTTTACCAAAGAGCTAATCTGATATAAATATATTCAAAAATGATGAAACATTTTAAGCATGTACCAAGAGATAAATTAACATATTGTTTAAAAGCTAGGATTGGAACTTGGAAAGTTTTCATTTCACTGTGTCTTGCTCCTTGAAGTTGCTACTGATAATACAACATGAACACAGTGTCAGACTAAATGAGAGTACAACAAAATGGCTGTGTTCAGATCATCAGGCTACCTGGGACGCATGGATTGCTTTGAAAGATGTTGACAGAACCACTCACTGTGACTTTAAAGCAGCTCCCTCCCTCACCAGTCAGTGTCTTATCATATGTTGGATTTCTGGACCTCACAAGTGGAATGAATCACAGAGCTTCATAATTGTTAAATGCATGCATGTGTCCATGTGCACGAACACGAACACCCAGGGCCATGTGGCCATATCAACACAT
>NC_060159.1:21800230-21821211 GCF_021292245.1 Micropterus dolomieu
TGGAGAGGTGTTCTCTTCACGGATGAATCCCGGTTTTCACTGTATAGGGCAGACGGCAGACAGCAACACCAGATACTGACTGGTTTCCAGACCCCCCCGGACCCACCCAAGGCACACCAATACCCATGCTGTCTGCATCTTGATATGCCACACCTGTGAGGTGGATGGATTATCTCGGCAAAGTGCTCACTAACAAAGATTTGTGAACAATATTTGAAAGAAATAGGCCTTTTGTGTACACAAAGTAAGTCTTAGATCTTTGAATTCAGCTCATGATGAATGGGGGCAAAAACAAAAGTATTGCATTTATAATTTTGTTCAGTATAGTATAGGCAATATGATCTAATATAAAATATTATGATAAAATGTTAGTCTTCACATATGGATAAATCTTAATTACTCAAAAGTGTGTACTAAGGTAGCACAGATAACCAAATCCATTGATTTAGCTGGGACATAGCCTGGTTCCAGGCTTCGTCCAGGATTTGTTCAGCGAGCATTAATCACTGTTTCCCACTGCAGGAAAAGCGGTCAGCCAATCAGAGCATTTGAAGATTGGGATTAAGAACGCAGACATCATCTTACTTTCCAGTGACAGAAAAATAGCTAATTAGATGAGACTCAGCTGTACAGGTTGTTGAAAGAGTACCTTTAGCTTCAGTAATGTGACATACAGAGGTATTTCAAAAAAATCCTTGAAACTTGATTGGATTGTGAAAAGTGTGCGATTATATGGAACTCCACACACACCTCCAAAGTTCACTCCTCAATCACCTGCGTTGTTACATAAGGAGGAAGAGGATAAGGGTTAAATGAGTTTTTTGTCAGCTGAAATCCAAACCCACTCCTCTTACTATGACATTGTTCTGCTAGCTATCCACACTAGCGGGGAAAGTGTGGTTTTATATAGTGGGTGGAGTTAGCTCGTCACACCAAATCACATTTGATTGGATACATTTATGTGAGGAGTTCCAGATGTTTCACCAAAAACATTTTTACATTTTACCAAAGAGCTAATCTGATATAAATATATTCAAAAATGATGAAACATTTTAAGCATGTACCAAGAGATAAATTAACATATTGTTTAAAAGCTAGGATTGGAACTTGGAAAGTTTTCATTTCACTGTGTCTTGCTCCTTGAAGTTGCTACTGATAATACAACATGAACACAGTGTCAGACTAAATGAGAGTACAACAAAATGGCTGTGTTCAGATCATCAGGCTACCTGGGACGCATGGATTGCTTTGAAAGATGTTGACAGAACCACTCACTGTGACTTTAAAGCAGCTCCCTCCCTCACCAGTCAGTGTCTTATCATATGTTGGATTTCTGGACCTCACAAGTGGAATGAATCACAGAGCTTCATAATTGTTAAATGCATGCATGTGTCCATGTGCACGAACACGAACACCCAGGGCCATGTGGCCATATCAACACATCTGAGTGTAATCCAGTTAACAGAGTATCCCAAATGACTAAATTAATCAGAGAAATACTATCTGGCTCATCTCTCTGTACTGCTTTGATGTGTGCACTCACAAAAACACACACATACTCGTATACACACATGGACACACATATAGAGGAGGAATTAGTGTGGAACATTGGGCTAACTGAGAAATTACTTTACCTGCTCTGATAATAAGGCCTCAAACCCATGGAGGCGCCTGTGAGATACTATCATTAAACAGACACCCTCGGGGAAACACACACACACACACACTCTTCTGTTGTATACATGGGAGTGAGCGAGATCAAAAAGATGCATTGATTCACGACTCCAGATAGAGAGTACAATAGAAAAAAGATCATTACTGTGGTTCTGTTGCACCTATGAAGCACAAGTCTTCACCAGTGACATTCTTAATTGACGATGCTGCTTTGTAGATACAGTAGAGGTTATTGTACTGTCAACAGAGCTCTGACTTCCGTATCGTCTTTCCTGCAGATGCTACAGCTGCCAACAGCAGAACAATTACTGTCTTGATTCTGAGACCAAAACATGCTGCAAAATGTGACATTTCAGACATTTAACTAACCAAGAGAAAATCTATTGTTTGAAGAATTTGAAATGTAAAAGAATCAACATGCCTGGCAGTTAAAGTTAGGGATTGTTTGGTCTCGGTTGTTGATTTCACTTCTTTTAATCGGATCTGACTTTGATATCAAAGTAATATGAGAAGATTTTGTTTCGGTTTATGTTTTGCAACGTATACAGAATTCCACAGCAAGTCTTGCATTCAATCTACCAAAGTTCTCCTGTATTTGACTCCCCCTCATCCATTCCTTGTTCATATTCACTTTGACTCTGTAGAGCCTCCCTCCTTCACCCCCACTGCCTCCCCCCAAAACTTCTTACACACTTGTTTGTCTGTACATTCTGTCTCTTAAAAATAGTACTTAGCACTGTATAGCATCTTAGCCTAGCTATCTTTTCTGTTTACAAGCAATGGCTAACCTAGCAATAATGAGTGCTTGAAACTTCTATCGACATCCTTACTCCAGTGATCTTTTGCCTTTTCACTTTTTTTCTGACAAATAATTGTAAGTCGCTTTGGACAAAAGCTGCAAATGTAAATGGTTTCCTAGTTATTAACAGGTCCTGAAAAGTACCAACATGTCAGTTCTCTTGGCTTCAGAAGGACCAGTCAGAAACCATCTGTAAACCGTGCTTTTATTCTACTATTTGAAAAATATAGTTTTCCAAGTGTAATCAGTGATTAGCTACAACAACACAGAATATTTTCCACTCTCATGTCTGTGTGTGTTTGTGTGCCTGGCTAAGCTGCAGATACATCTGATTGAGACAGATGAAATTCCAAGTAGGAAATTCATGATGATTGTCAACTGTCTTCATCATTTAGACAACATAAACTTACCTCAAACTTGCTTTGACAAGTGGATCACTTATGTCACTGGCCTTTGCTTCACATCCTGAAAACTGAAAAGATGTGGGAGCTGGTCTGAAAATGTGAAACTTCTCCTGATCTATCCACCGAAACAGGTTCTGGATATATATGAGACAAGAAAGAGGCCATCTATTTACAAAAGCATACATTTTATAACACTGAAGATATTTTAATTGGTTGTTCAGAAAGTATGGCAGTTTCACTCCAAGTCACATTATTATCTCATTATTATCTACATTTCCCATAGTGTGCGCCAATCGTAAACACTCCCCAAATAAAAATTATTTATTTTTTTTACTTTATCTCTAGTACAAAATGTAAGGAGCTTTTCTTTTACCAATAAATACATTGATGGGACTTAAATAAAACTTTTAATTACATGAAAGAGTTTCAGTGTCACTTATCCTCATGGTGTGTGAAATAATTTAATGATTGTGTTCAAAAAGGAGACTCTCAGTTTCACATGCTTTGAATGTGGCTTCAGAGGTGTTTCCCATCTTACCAGTAAACATTTCTGGTACACACATTATGACTGTTATTAGCATGTAGCCATTACACAACAGCTCCAGACGGGTTTGGGTTTTTTGCGTTGATTAAAAAAGGAGCATGTTAGCAGAACCAGGTGGCTTTGAGCTAAACCAATGCTCACGAGCAGAACCCTCCATTAAAATAATGAAAGCAATAAAAGCAACAACAACAACAACAATAAAACCTTTGGAAAACATTTCATAAACCATCAGCAGCCAATTAGAGGAGCCGGCACAGGCTGTGCTGCGCTTTCTGTGTGTTTCTCTGTGTGTGTGTGTGTGTGTTGGGTATTAGAGCGTTACAGCGCCCAGCCCGGCTGTGCCCTGCAGGCCCGACCTTCTAATCATTATCTGTCTGTCTTATTACGCTCCAAACCGGGCCACTCTTAAATAAAATATGCAAAGGTTTCTTAAATGATGACCCGAGGCTGCGCGCGCCGCCGCTGCTCTACATGCTGTTAATCTGAGAAATGCAAATTCCCTTCATCTCGCACTCGCCTTTATTAACTTTTTTGAATTTAAAATTCCACGAACAATGAGTTCTGTCAGCTTCTGAAATTATATTTTCTCTCCTCTTTTTATGTGCGCACGGAAGCGAGTTTAGAGCATGAAATTACCAGGGGAAATATGAGCGGTTTCATCTCTCCCGCACAATTTAATTGGCTGCTTTGCAATTATTAGTTTTTGCTGCTAAAGTTTTTTTTTTTACTTTACTGTTTCCTTAAAGTGGCAGCTCACAACAGTGTTTTATTTTTCCATGTATCCGTGTGTGTGTGTGTGTGTGTGTGTGCGCGCGCGCGCGTCCGCGCGCCTGCAATACCACCTCCAACCATTAGCCAGCTGCTCTGATTGGATGGCTGATTCCATGTGATTTGCACTGTGATATGATATTCAGATTTCAAATTCAGTGAAGTTGAAACTCTCAGATGAAAATCAGATCAACACATGGATACTGTATAAAGATAAACAAATAGATTGGATGCTCCAGCACCTGCGCCTATTCCTAAATTCAACTAAAATACATTTTGCCGTTCTTAACCTCCAGATTTCACACAAAGGAGGGTGTCTAATTCTCAACTTTTTCATCATGCACCTCTTTTCTCCTTTCTGCTCTGTGTCCATATTTTTCTCTTTCTCCATAACATTATTCGCCCTGCTTCTACCCCTCTGTCATTCACCTCTCCCCCTTCTCTCTGTCTCTTACTTCCTCTCACAGGATCAAACACAGCTCCAGGTGAGCATAAACTTCCGACTTCACCTCTTGTCCGACTGTCAGAGCATCGTCTTGATGTGTTCAGTTTTTTTCATATTAAAAATCTTTGTGTTTACAGGGACAGCTGTTTAGATCATTTTACAATAAAGGAGATCGCTTTGACAAGAAAAATTATAGCATCAGTCATGTGCTTAAATTGATTTATGCTTACACATTGCCCTGTAAATGATAACAGGAGCAAAAACAGAAGTAGTGTAATACACCACTGCAAAACCACCTTTAGGCTAAGTTGAGATAAATGGACGGGACAACAATGTCTGTGATTTTGATACAGTATGTTTCCCATTTCCTACCAAAAGTCAAGATTGGTTTCTTTAACCATCACTGCAAACCTTCCCTAACCTTGCATGGTACCCAACCAAACTTTAAATGTGCATTAACTGAGCCAGTGCAACTAGCTGTAAATACTGATACATCTCCTTGTGAGTTAGCAAACAGTGTCCTATTTACACATCCATCAGATAAACATTATCATTCATTCTCAGTCATGTATTTTGGCCACTTGACAGTTTTAAGTCTCTTTAAGCTCTATTTTTGTCCTCCACTAACTCCTAAGGGGAAATATCTGGTACTTTACAAAAGCAGTGAGTGTGAATCAAAACAGTTTTAAAGTTGCTGTCAAGCCAAAACAAACCTCATGCACACATACATACACATACACACACACACGTATATACACACACACAGACGTATATAAACACACACGTGTGTATACACACACACACACACACACACGTGTATACACACACACACACAGACACACGTGTATATACACACACACACACACACACACACACACACACACACAACCTATTTTTTTCCACTTGAACCACTGTCCATACTCAGAAAAATATTGATAGGTTCGGGTAAACCGAATGGCATTGGCCAAACACAAAACAGTGACGTCATTAGTAACAGTTTTGGAAGGCAGTGACAAACGATGTTCGCTTTGGTGCATTTCTCGAATCATCCTTAACATTTGCAAAACAGTAAGTGCATTTCTCAAAACAGGTAGTACAAGCGGCACAACACAGTGGTTTACCTGCAAAAGCCCATAACTTGCTCAAAATCCTTAGTCTATCTCTCAAAAGCAAATTTTTATGTCATTGAACATGTCAGTGCCATCAGAACGACAAGTCCTTGTGTCTTGTTTATGAACAAGCAAGTCAAAATGTTTAGCCATCTTGTCAATATAACAGTGTACTCTGTAAGTATTTTCTGATGTACATTTTGGCTAAGATTTTGATGACAATGATTGAAAATGCACAAGGCTGCACTTTTTTTGTATGGCATATATCACTTTCACCAGTACAAAGTTATACATTGCAGGAGAGAGGACAGGAATCACAGCTATGCTTTTACTGTTCGTACTGTAATTTGTTGATAGAGAATGTCATTGTAAGAAGAAAAGAAAGAGACAGGACTGTTGCATGGGATACACCCCTTTGGCTGACGTTCCGGTCTTTTGTATCCCAGATTCTCTTCCACATCACAACAGATATCTTCATCAATTCAGGTTTACACATTTACAAAAAAATTCTAATAGACATGTATAGAATGTCTATCTATATATATTACTGCTCACTGTGTATTGTTACTGTTTACTGGTATTGAGTATTGGTATGAGTGTTGCTATTGTGATGTTGTTGTGGTCTATTCTTACTTTGTTTATGGTCCTTAAGAAACAACATATCGTTTAACTATATACTTGTAGGCAAAGGACATGAATAAAGTATTTTAACATTTTGCATGCAGTGACTAATGCAATGAACTTATGCCTAGATGTTTTGGGGGGTAAGATTGTTTAACAGAGACTGGTATAATTCATTGTGATCAGCAGGACATAAGCAATTGATAATGTAGGAAACAGCAGACAATTGTACATAATCATTTGCATCAATGTGTCAAGTCATTTGCAATTTGTTTAAAACAATGAGAAAGTGCTTTTATGATGTAAACAGGTGACAAGATGATGTGGAGGTTGAACAATTAGTTTTGAGAATTTCAATTCGGATCTGAGAAATGCACCAAAGCGACTGAGAAAAACTGTATTTTGCCCTAAAACTACCATCCTTTCTCTCTCCCCCTCTCATCCTTACCCTCTCTTTTTCTCTCCATCTCCTCCTCTGGTCTCTTCCCTCCTGCTTGGCGGCAGAGAGTAATGGACGAGGTTATGAGTGTGTGGAGGCTTCAATTGCTTCAGAGGAATAATGACTCTGAACTAATGTTGATTAGAAAGAAAGAAGACGTAAACATAACGAGGGCTCCCGCTTCATTCCCCTTAATCACCCTCCTTATTTACCTCTCTGCCAGAGTGCTCAATCTTAGCTCAGTTTCAAGGAAGGAGCCGGGATCAGGAATAAAAAAAACAATGGAAATATATAAACTATAAAAGAGAGATCTGTTAAGAAAGAAAATATGTCAAAATACAAATAGTGATATTTATATTAGCAAGAGAAAAGCAAGCATATTAAAAATGCTGCATCAACTTTTTGATCGGTTTTTTGGGGGTTAACTTTTGGGAAAGATTAGGGGTTTTATTCAGTTTCATTCAAAAATGCCATGTTGCACCAAAAGGGTGCAGTTGAGTGAGTTGAATCCAATACAAATGAAAGATGTTTCACACAAACAAAAAAAATGTGCTGTTACAAAAGTTTCACATTTTACACCATGTATATTGCCAGCAGAAGTATATTCCCAAAATTAAGATCTTGGCAGGTTCCCCATAATGTTAAATCAAGCTCCAAAAAACACTGGATCCCATGTTGTCCAAAATGCAGTTAAATAGCAACATGTCATTACACCCTCCCTTCCTGAAACGCTCACATCTTTCAAATCTTTTTCCATGTCCCCAGTTTGTATTGCATGCTTTCTTTTATGCATTTTTAGTCTCCAAAATTCCAAGCTGAGATAACCCTAACAATTTTTTATTTTACAGATTTTACAAAGCTCCTCCAGAGCCACATAAGACAGTACAGAGTGGAGCTGTACAGGAGGTAGTTAGCTTAGCATAAAGACTAGAACCAGGGGTTTAACGGCTACCCTGGCTCAGATGTAATCTAACACTCTGAAAGAAAGTCAAAAAAGATTTTTGTTGTACATGTTGGCATCACCTGAGAAGCATTAGCATATCCTCTGTACGGCACTACATACAGGATATAGAGGTGATACTACCATCAGTAGCTTTTTTTTTAATATGCTTCCTCTAACTTCAAAGTGCTGTATGCCGTCCTGTGTTATTGTCACCCCATGCATGGTTTTGTTTGGTTTACCCCATGTCATCTTGACATGTTGGCTCTCTGATTGATTAACTGACCTCATAATGGAACCAAACATTTAATTACATTAGATATATTTTTTTTATTATTTTTTTTTATTTAACCTTCATTTAACCAGGTTGAGTCTCATTGAGATTAAAATCTCTTTTGCAAGAGAGACCTGGCCAAGACGCAACATAAAAGAACATAAAGGACAAGTTTTCCAACATATAAAAAACATCAATCATACATACATAAGTAACAAGCCTCTGTGTTGAATAAGGCAGAATACAACTTTATAAACAGCGACAATGACCAATGTTCACCTGTTCCATATCCTTCAGAGTTGAAACAAACTGTCTATAAGAAATAAAGGCTGTCAATTTCAACAAGTTCTGAAGAACGTTCCAAGCAGTAGGTGCAGCAAACATGAAGGCTTTTCTACCTAATTCTGTTTGGACACGGGGGACCAACAAGTGTAGGACGTCCTTTGAACATAACCCATAATGGCCTTGAGTACTTGTTAAAAAGATACTCAAATAGGTACGAGCTAGTCCAAGAAGTGCTTTATAGATAAAACACAGCCAATGAATATACCTTCTTGCACAGAGAGAGGGCTATTTAGCTTTATAGTAAAGGGTACAATGATGTGTCTTATAATTACAGCCAGTGAAAAAAGGCAATGCACAATGATACACAACATCCAATTTCTGTAGTCATTGGGCAGAAGCATTCATATACGTATATCAGATCACCAAAATCTAATATGGGAAGAAAAGTCACTGCTCTCATCACTTGTGGTTAATGTTATACCCACTGAACATCACCTGGTATTTGCATTGTAAACTAAAAACACAAACCTGGAGAATCTCAATTTTTAAACAGCAGCAATCATATCACCTAAACCTGATGAATAAACAGGAAGATGATGAGAACAATTTTAAAACAAATGCTGAACTTGAGCTCAGAGCGCTGTACAGTTCAATCTGTTCCCAGAAGACGTGTACACAAAGCCCACACCTCCTCTGTACCGAGCTGTAATTTCACTTTACGAACATTGTTTCATTTTCACTGTAACACCCTGCACTCCCACAATTACAGCAATTCTCGGCACTCATCAAACTCTTCCTATTGTCCTTGGCGTACAACTGCTGTACTTCAAAGTACTTTCACCACCACCCCCCTCCTCCTTCGTCTTCCCCACAATTCATTTTGTTTTGCTGTCAGTGTTCAGTAAAATAACTTTCTGTCTGCTTTCAGACATGCAGAAGATGCTGACGCTAATTCGTTGCAGCAACTCAAAGCGATGCTCATTTCTTTGTTTTCAAATACAGTAAAGGAACAGTGAGCATAAATATGGAAACAAATATGATCCAAGCATAATTCTCCTTTTTGGAAGTCTTTTAAAGTCACTGCATGTGATCTGCAATGTTGCCACCAAACACATAAATGGGTGTGTGTGGAATGTGTGCAATTGTGTTGGATTGTTGTGATGCTGGCTGGAGGAGCAATTGATTAGGCCCGCCGGATCATTGCCAGAAGTGCAGTGCATTGTGGGTGATGGAGAGGTGGTGTCGGGGTGCATAGTGCCACCTGCACACACAGGCAAACAAACATTTACACACAAATGCGCATACAGATTTATCTATCCTGCGATATTGTTGGTATTGAATAATTCAATGATTTTATCAGCCCCAACCACAACAAATGACTTAATTATGCTAATCTGAGCCAGAAACACAGAGAGAGATGTGTGTTTCAGTATGTGTGCGCGCGTGCACGTCTCAGCAGGATTGACAGGAGCCTACGGGCTTCAGCACCGAAACGCTGATCTGGAAATTCACATCCTTATCCCGAAAGCCTTAGGACACACACACACACGCATCAGTGCAAAAACTTGTACACACACACACTCGCTGCCCAAAGAGCCACTGGGCTATTAGCCTACCCAACCTAGAGACTTTTGATTTGCATACCAAGTCAGATAGAATTCATATCAATGTGCAGCAAGTGTGACACACTCACACACACATACATATATGTAAAGAAGAGTATGCACAAGCAAAAACACCCACACACTTACACACAGGGAGTGTGTAAAGTGAACACAAAGCAGTTGTGAGTGCGTCACTGGCTCCTCAGTGAGGTTATAATTCAGCATGATGGACTGTCTGTGTCTGCAGTGTATCACCTAGGGCAGCAGCGCACACACACACACACCTGTGGTCTCCACACTGACAACATGAAGATGAACACCAGCCTGCTCCACAAAGACAAGAAACCATACATGGTTTTTATTAGCATTACATCTTTCTTATGGACTGTGTAGAGTGGTGATAGAGAGCTGAAGTCACGTCATTGTGAGAAAAGTTCAGTTTGTTTTTAAAGTCGACGCAGATATCAGTTACTTTAGACAGCTGTGGCCAATAACTGATATTAGGTTTCTTAAATTTTGACTTGTCAAGTCAGAACTCACATGGTGGAAAAGCCTCTAAGACAGCATTTAGAGCATCAGAGGGCTCTTAAACACTCCATGGAAAACTAATTATTTCACATTTAGCTGTAAAAGACAAGGTGAGTCACCTGTCTGTTTAACAGCAGAGAACATCTGCGCTTACGGCCAGTTTTTACCTTTACAGGGGGCGTTTTTTCCTGACTGTTTGGTTGCAGGACATCTCAAAATTTTATTCACTGATTACAAGATTCCCCGATGATCTTTTGATGCTGATGCAAATCACCTCTCTGACTTGTGGAGGATGCTCTTCTCATATCCCTGTTCTCTGTTGTCTTCTATTTTTCCATCTGAACAGCAATAAGGACATTCTATTAATGCAGCTCGGGCAATTTCTTTGAGTCCAACAGTGAGCGTCTCCAAAATGCAAAACACTGCATTAATGGCATCATCATTACCAGTGGTGTCTGCATCAATGTCCATTTCTTAAATAAAACTTTTTACCAAAATAAAATAGGATTTTGCAGTCTGGTGGGAGTCATGTGCTCTCTTAGTGGTTTCTGTGGTAATTCAGGAACTTTAATTAGTGGACTACAGTAATGTTTAATTAAGGGATATTATTAACAATATCATAGTGACTACATGGCACTACGGTCATTCCCCTTACAATGAGAATGTAACATCTCTTGGGCTCATTATTGGCACAAAAATTCAACTCAGAGTTTCAATTTTCAGCTCACACACTTAACAGTTTAACCATATTGTTTTATAACTTACTTAAAAGGGACTTGCATGCATTATCAGCAGCATTTGCCTTTTCTCACCATTTTTTCACTTTCTCTTACCCAAAACCGTCATTTGCTATAAACTACAGTGTCGTCTTGCAACAGGAAACAGGAAAGACTGTATATTTTTTATCTTGTACACATAAGTTATTTGTCGTGTGTAAACAGGCTATCATGTGCGCAGAAGATAATTATCACATGATAAATAAAAATATCACCTTCCGGACTTCGGGGGCTCTGTAGAAAAGCAACATCCAGGTGTATGGGGGCATAAAATCAGTTTATAATAAACAGCTTAGATTAATCTACCCTCCAGCAAAAAGTCAAACATCTTGATTTGTTTCTTTTACAGTCATATTTGGTCAAGAGATTTTTATCTTCCTCAAATTTAAACTTAATAAACTTGGAAGTTATTACTAGTATGCTCTTTGTCTGTTCATATTGTTGTTCTGTCAAAGACCAAGCCTTGTCTCAGTCCGGTATATTGTTTACACCAATAGTCCAGCAGCACAGCCCAGACAAAAACAGTACATTTGATGGGAGGCCATGAACGATTTTATGGAAAACAGCTGTGCTGAATCTGTTCCAGCTTCCCCCCCACCTCATGAATGAAATTTCCCATGCTGCACTGCTCCAGGCTCTGGCACATAGCAGGTAGAGCTCTCTCTCTCTTTCTCTTTGTCTCTTTCTTTCATGCCTTCAAACACCTTATTCCCGTTCGTCAATTACTGACACATTTTGGCAACAAACACACCATTAATTGAAACATTTAATTAGCATTAAAACCAGCAGTAATTAACACCTTTTCTCCAGCACTCTGAGCCAGGCTCAAATTCTATTAAGGCTTTAAGCGGCTCACCATTTCCCTGCTCTGCACTGACTTTTTGTAGCATCCACAGATGTGTGTGTGGGTGTGTGTTTGTGTGCACACATTCAGGGCCCCCAGGTAAGGAGCCTCCGTGAGGAGTCGAGCACCAAGGCCAGGCCTGCTGGGTGCCCAAGGGAGAAGTAGAAGAAAGGCGGTTGAGGAGGGAGGCGAAGACGAAGAGAAAAAAAATGAGGGAGGAGGTCAAGATGGAAGAGGAGGGGAGCGCTCGAAAGAGGGACGAGAGAGAAATAAGGTGGGAGGAAAAGGAAAGACATGAATGAGGGAGGGAAGAGAGAAGGAGCGACAGAGGGATTAAAGGGGGGGGGGCTGGTGAATGAGTGCAGAAGAGGAGGAGGGGGGCGTGTGAAAAAGAGAGAAAGAAATAACGGTGAAGCAGAGCGACTGTTTGAACACATACACGCCATGAGGATTAACCAACACTCGTGTGTGTGTGTGTGTGGCAGTGTGTTTTACATACAGTACGTGTTTGCACATACTTCTGTGTGTGTTAGTGTGTGTGAGGCCTACTCGGAGCCAAAGCAGGGGCCTGGATTAGTTGCGTTTGCCAGGGCTGGGGGGCAGGATTAGCAGGCCGGCCTGCTGTCTGACGCCGCACTGCCACCACTAATGGCATTATTAATAGGCAGCTAAAAAATTCATTAAAAAATCTATTAAAAATAAATGTGTTTTACATAAGACTTTGCCCCAGGTAGAAGGGAGCGGGGGAAGCAGGGGGTGGGATGGGTACAGGAGGGAGAGAAAAGGGGAAAGACAGAATGGGCAATTGTTAGCTTTGAGGTCAGCTGAATATCAGTTCAGATGGTGCAGAGAGGTGTAAACACACCAACCCTCGTCTGACTTGAAACATATTGGATGTGGGATAATGAGGCTAAAACAACATGACCAACGTCTCCGCTCAGAGATGTCGACAGAGCTGACGTCAAATGTCTATAAGCCTCAAAGCGCATGTTAAACACGTGTCTGCGGCAACTGCAGCATGCTGTCAGTCTTCCTGTCAAACACTGAGATCGCAGATTGTAGGAAAAAAAAGTGAGAAAATTCAGTTCACTTTAAGTGCAAATGAAGCCACATGGGCCAGTTATGGAAAGCACAAACTATCAAAAAAACATAGCCACATGTTAATCCACACTTTCATATAAATAGCTACATGACAGTTTTGGCCTCTGTACGTTACTGGGTTGCTTATGGGAGTAAGAAAACTATGTTTAGAATTCATCCTTATATTTCATGATTTGTACTTATGTATACATTTATGAATTAACATTTTTTTACTGGACTAAATACGTTGAATTTAATTTAAAATGTTGATAATGTTGATATACTACTAATTTGCAGCAGCAAAAGTGTTTGCATTTTATATATTCAACTAAACGGGTTAATGTAGCAATGAAATTGGTCTTAAATCCACATGGATACAACATAAGGAAAATATCTAAATTATATTATTGGCACATGGAGGTTACATTCACATACTATATTGCCCCAAATTATTATCTGTGTCAAATTATTTAAACTGATTAGCCTCTTCAAATGAGTGAAATGGTAGGGAGAGATGAGGAGGTTAAAGGTGAAGAGGTTCTGCTTTGTGTGTGCCCCGGGGACATTTACCCAAATGAGATTAACAATAGCTGTGTTTGCACACACAGCCCGAGTGGGTGTAGGGACCTGTCAAAACATCACTGCTGCTAGGAGAAAAGTGTTATCTTTGCATTGTACATTTTTCAGGAATTGTTTATTTGATTTTACGTGCTTTACAGCTTTCAGTCAGTCAGTTTAAGAACGAGGCATGATGCTGATGATGCTAAACAGTCATTATGCTTCATGGGCGACCCTAGCCTTTCAATTGTGCAATTTCAAGTGATATTTTAACATTTATTTGATATTGACATGACAGCTTGTTTCAACCCTTTAAATATGTGTAGCATGATTTATTTTTAAGCTAGGGCTATTTGAAAATGAAGAAACATAATGAGCATAGATGTATTCCTGTTACAAAGTGCTTTCAAATTTTGGGAACACTAGTTCAGCTAATCAGTTACGGGTGAAAAATGGAGTATCGGCACTTATTGAAGTGAAAAAAAGCAATGTTCCTATTCTTCCAGATCATCAGGAAAATGGCCAGCATTACAAAGGAAAAGGTAAGCACAAGGTAGGCAAAAAATATATATACTTACAACACAACATGTTTTTTTTTAAACTTATATCAAACAAATTGTCTGTCAGCATTATGGAAGAACTGATAGGGCTTCAAATCCGTTATTTTCTTTTCCACCAGATTTGACAACTCTCACCTGACAGACACCACCTTTTTATGTCAAGTCCCCTAGCCCCCTACTCTGCCTGTGAATGGCTCACCCTAACCCCACTCATACCCAACTAACCAACGGAGACAACAAGTATGAGCTACTCTGAGGCAAAGTTGTTGAAAATCTGGTGGGAGAAAAAAAACACCTCGCACGTCTAGCGTGTTGAGGTGTGAGGCAGCCGCGCTGCAGATTCTGGTGCTCTGCTGGTGCGACTGTAAATTTGCTACGAGGTTCGGACGCTGCATGAAGGTGTTATACCTCACTTCCTGTGTCCCCTTTGTGGCGCTACAAAGCACTTGGCGCTAAGAATAAATATTAATATTGGCGTGTAGATGTCTTCGGGGTGGGACTGTTATCAAGCCCATAAAGTTTAGTGCAGGTGTGAGCATGTACACTGAAGTTACAACAACTTCCTCTTTCATGGCGAATCATCGATTTTGGACACCACGCCACGGGCACGCCGTTTCACGAAAAATTACCATAAAATTCAAAATGGCCGACTTCCTGTTGGGTTTAGGGTCATGGCTCCAAGAGGCTTTTTTGTACATCCATGTGCCACAGAAATTTCGTATATGTAGGTAAAACGTGCCACGGGGGCTGCTTTGTTGAAGATCACGTCCTGTTGCCAGTAGGTAGCGCTATGACTCTGGGTGAATGTTGGCATGTATGTGTGTTTAGGGCGGGACTCTTATCAAATGTGTAAAATTTGGTACAGATGTGAGCATGTACAGTCAAGTTACAACAACTTCCTGTGTCATGGTGAAGAGTTTAACTTTGCCGCCACGCCACCTCCACACCGTCAACTGCAAACTCACAAATTTTACAACATGGCTTCATCAATGTGTTAAGGGCTTTCTGGGACAGTTCTGCAGTTGATATATCCAACTTTCTAGAAGTAGTACATTACAACGTAAAACGTGTCATTTCCTGTTGCCAGCAGGTGGCGCTATGACTTTGAGTGAATATTGGCATATAGATGTGTTCAAGGCACAACTCTTATTATGCATGTAAAATTTGGTGTAGATGTGAGCATGTAGACTGAAGTTACAACAACTTCCTGTTTCATGGCGAATCATAGATTTTTGACAGCATGCCACGGGCAAACGGGTTGACTGGTAATAACCGTTTTTACAACTTTTAATCGTCAATGGGTTTAGAGTGCACAGCAAAACTTTGAAATTGATCGGACAAAATCCCTAGGAGGAGGAGTTATAGTACAAAGAGTGTAAATTGCCAAAAATTAAATC
This sequence comes from Micropterus dolomieu, assembly GCF_021292245.1. Classification (NCBI taxonomy): domain Eukaryota; kingdom Metazoa; phylum Chordata; class Actinopteri; order Centrarchiformes; family Centrarchidae; genus Micropterus; species Micropterus dolomieu. Next base: position 21,815,880 of record NC_060159.1, read on the forward strand.
CAAAATGGCCGACTTCCTGTTGTGTTTAGGCAATGGCTCCAAGAGGCTTTTTTGTGCGTCTGGACATGATACACGTACCACAGAAATTTTGTGTATGTAGGTGAAACTTTGTCCGGGGGTCTGCTCTGTAGGGGCCGCTAGCGAGCCATTTTGCCACGCCCATGCACAAAACCCATAAAATATGAAAATTTTTGCCACTCCTGAATTTTGTGCAAAGTTTGGTGAGTTTTCGGGTATGTTTAGGCTCCCAAAATTGAGGTTACTTTGCCGAAAGAAAAAAAAATCCCTTTCCAGTTTCAATAGGGACCCTGCATGTTTCATGATCGGGCCCTAATTAAAAGAGAATCTGCTACATGCATCTAACATGCTTCCAGACCTCTGAATTGCCACCCATATATTAGATTTATTTGCAATTCAAATTGGTCTGGTGCTGTGCTTATTGACGCTGTTTTACCAGCCTCAGTGAAAATGAAAACTAAACAGCAATTCAGCCTGATTACAAGGATAATCAGCATCATTATATGAAGTCAGAACCTAAATATCTCTGATGTCAGTTCAGAGGTTTCTGAAGCTGGATTCATACTGAGCCATGACACCAAATTTTACTAAAGATTTTGTGCTACTTTGGGCTAGAATTGAACTTGGCCTCCTTCTCCCACATCATCCATCGAATGTTTGTTGGCTAGATAACATTTAGGTGATTAGGAATGTGTCAGCAAAAGGGAATCTAAATCAAAGCCGGAAAAAAGTAAAATGCTACTTACTGAATTTGGGCGAGGAAGGGTAGAGAGTAGAGGCAGGAAAGAGCACCTCCCGCTGCGCCAAAAAAAAGACAGCAAGAAGTCAGCAACATTCACACTCAAAGCAAACATCAAACATCATCAAACACACAGAATGAGACACTTTGATCTCCCTGGCTCCACAGGAAGGCAGCATCTTTAGAAAATCCTCCAAATGTAAATTAATTTACTACAGAAAGACATCCCGAGGCGCTGGTGTACAGCCGAACAGCAGACATCAGAGGGTTAAACCCAAACTCTGCAGCTCAGCCCACAAAGACAGTTCAGTCCTGGTGAGTTTAACTCACAGTCATTCATATAAAACCCCCACCAACAGCCAAAGTAACATGCACGACAGAATTTTACATTACTCCTGAGTTGATTACCGACAACATGGAGAATCTGTTTGAGTTGGCGTCTTAGCTCATCATTTCTGACATTGGAAAAAAAATAAAAACAGTTTTTCCTCAGCAGGCCTAGTTTCCAGCAGAGGCCTTTTTTGGGCACTGAATGTTGGATGAGAATTTAGGATGTGTAAGCAAACAAGACTTTTTCTTCAGGCTTTTAGCTGACATTTCGGCTACACACTGATGGAGATTCTCATCCATCTCATGGTGTGGTAATTCACGTTTCAAGTGTTTTTTAATGCTTGCGCAACACTCAAAGATTTGTCAGGAGGTTTGCAGCCATGAAGGGGGTCTATAGTGCATGAAACATGAATGAGCAGTTGGGTCAGCACCGCAAGCAGGCATACTGGCTGTCTATTGTTCGCTGACACGGCAAGCATTGTGAGTGCACACTTTTTTCCATTTATTGAAGGGTGGCAACCAGTATTAAACCGGTATTCATTTTTGTTACTTTGGGGGAGTGGAAAAGCTGTAAACATATTAGCAAGGAGACACTTTTGCCATGTCTCCAGTAACTATCTTGATTGTTTACATGAAATGTTCCACAAAGTTTACCAGCTAGTGACTAACTTTGCATTTCTGCAGTTTGGTACCCAGCTGGTAGCAAACAGTCTGTTCATTGGAGCTTTTTCACAAACAGTGCCAGCTGCTGGAAACAGCTGATTAGAAGAGTGAAGCCAATCAGTAAAGTTTCCAGCCATAAAACCAAAAGAATTAGCCTAAAGAAGCTAAAATGCTGTGTAGAAACCATGAAGTTGCGCGATAACTCATTCACATCAACTTTTTGTCAGTTTAAAAACATTCATTAGTGCAACTTTTGTACTCCATTACTTGCTGTTTTCTACAACTCTACCCTTTAGTCTTTTCTTAATACGGCAGTTACAAACCTTACATTTATGTCACCTTTGGTTAATGATATATGATTTGCTCTGCTAAGCACTGCTCCTTACTGTGTTCCTCACCAGCTTTATTGTGGTCAAACAAATGGGTTTGCATTGGAGCTCATGTGCTCAATATACTTCCTGGTTCCACCATGTTTGAAGAGTGGGGGAATATGTAAAGTGTGTTTTAGACTAATTTTGTTTTCCTAAAGTTAGTGGTTAAAATATTATTTGGTTCTGTAATTAATTGGTTATTGGTGTTCACAGTTGTTTAAATTACAAATAATTATTTTGCCAAAATTGTCTGTCTCTCTGTGTATATATAGTGATCTCCGCCACTGGTGGTTTACTCCGCATTAGTTACCAGGAGGCCATAACTATATTATGGGTCATTATACCTGACATTGTTTAGACATCGTTTAAAGTTTTTTTTTAGGTCACTGTATTTTTATTAGGTTTTGAAACATACACAATGCACAGATATTTGAAGTTTTAATACCAGAAAAATATTTAAAGATTTTTTTTTATATTTATATATATTTATATATATATATATATATATATATATTTATATTTTTTTTTTCTCAGGTAGTAGTTGGAAAGTGGTGGAGACAAAGGGGCTCAAATTAGGGGTGTGAAGAGACACTTAGCTCACAAGACATCACAATACGCCATTTCAATTCAATTTCAATTCAAAATATAAAAATATAATGGAATTTAATGGAGGGAGAGAAAGGAAAACTTGGCCAAAAAGAAACTGTATCAAGAAGTTGTTAAAGTTACTGACTGGTATTTAACTGAAAGCTATATTTCAGAAAGTTTTTTTTAACAAATTATGCTTTACAAAAGTGGTGGGGACATGTCCCCAGCGTCCCCAGTTTAAATGACACCTATGAGTAACTCTGGATATTGTTTAATCTCTAATTTTGGCGTTAATTTCAGCAACTTAGGTTAGCAACATTTATTCATCAACAAAATTTCTAAGGTAGGGGATGGCTAACCTGCAGCTCTTTGCCTGCACATATGTGACACCCTGTGTCTTTTTTATTTTTTGAATCAAATGTTTTATTTACACCATACTGTCCATTATTAATATAATATAAGAGCAAATCTCATGAGATTTTAGAACAAAACTATACACCTCACAGAGGACTGTATCAGTAATTTATCAGTAAATCATTCAAATTATTTTCATGCTATTTGTGTGTGCAACAGGAAGTCACCAGGCTCAGCCAGAAATTGTAGTGTGCACGTTCTATTGGACCAAAAACTCTGAAGCCAAGAAAGCCAGAAAAACTTTTTAGGCATTCAGTGAGCAACTTGGAACAAATGGAACGCCATCTTGACACACCACAGTATGCGATTCTCTTCATGTAACCATAGTCGAGGACTATTACTAACCATGGTCTGGAATTACTTACTCCTAACAGGGGCACGTTAAGCATAAATATAAGGATGAGCACAGAACATTTTGTTGGATGATTTTTATTAAAATAATGTGAACCAAAGTGAACACTTTTCCCTGACGTGCCAGACTTCAATGTCAAGGCTACTAATCTCCTGCCCCATTTCATTTCGCTCCCTCCTAACTTTAAACTGAACACAGAGATATCAGTCAGAAAAGCAGCTCAAAAAATTTACTCAGTATCTGTGCTCAGAAGTATTGCATCATAGCAACTAGCGGTGAACAGGTGCAAGATGTCTCCCTCCAAATGTAGCCATATGCAAAGTGAGAAGAAATACCCTTGAAATTATGTTTTGTCATTGCTTTTTTACTTGAGTTTGGTGTTGTGGGTGTGTTTGTGTGCATGTTTGTATGAATGCATGACATCTTGGATCTTACCCTCAATTCTCTCACCGGTTAGCCATGCCTGCCTTGGGATGATCACCTGCTTTTTAAAGCTACATTACTTGTTACACAAAACAGGAACACAAATATATATATTCTGTAATTTACTACAGAAAGACATCCCGAGGCGCTGGTGTACAGCCAAACAGCAGACATCATCATATTTTTTTTAAAAAACAGGTAAAACAAGAAGAGGGAACACATCAGAGTTGCAGACAAAAACAGTATCACGTCATGTCACATCACCTCCAGCTGAGGAATGCTTGGCAGTCAGCATGCTGTCTAAACATCTGTCCTTCAGGTTAGGGTCAGACGTGAGCTTATCCTCTGCTGACTGACATGCTTGTCTTTGCCCTGTCAGTGTAGAATAGCAGGTAAATGTGAGAGCAGGACTCTGTCTCTCTCTTTTCTATACCTCTCCTTCACACCAAGAGACACGTCGCAGCCCCTCGGTCCCTCCAACCTGCCTCGAGGTCCTATAATCTTTTTACAATGTGTTGAAACAGAGCAATAAATCTGTTAGCTTACAATCTAATTTCCCTGGCCTTTTCCAGAAATCCTCATAAACTTTTGGCGCCCCCATTAACGGCCCTATTGAATCAGAGCGCTTAATCTGCTTCCAGGTGAGGGGTCAGAAAATGAATGCTTTGAGATCCATCACGCTGACGGGAGCAGAGAAAACTGGGCGAGGGAGAGCGCTAGGGAAAAGGGCAGCATCTCTTCTTCATAGGTCAATAGCAGCCAAGAGAGTCAGTCATTCACTTTTTCCCTCAGCACCGCTCTCATTTTCCATTTAATATGGACATCCAATTAATGTGAGCACGTCTGGGGCGGCCCGGATCTCAGTGAATTATGGCCCATCATCCCCCCAGTTATGGCTCGGCAAGAGAGAGGAGGACAGAGGAAAGGAAAGGAGAGGAGGAAAGGAAAGGAAAGGAGGAAGCAAGAATAAGGAGTTGAGGAGAGAAGAAGAAAAGGAAAATCAAGGAATGGAAAAGAGGAATAAGGAAAGAAGAAAAAGGAAAGGAAATGAGAGAGAAAGGAGAAAAAAATCTAATTGAAAAGAAATTAAATGCACATTCGAGAGGAAAGAAAAGGTGAAGGAAAGAGAGAAAACAGAGGGAGAAGTAAGGAGAGAGGTTGACGAAGAAACGGAAAATGAAAAGTGGAGATGAGAAAGAAAAGGAAACAAGGAGAGGAGCGGACAAATGTGGACAGTAGAGGAAAGCCTTTCCAGAATTAGAGATAATTGATTGGTTGTTGGGGCAGCAATGACTGCCTCTGATTGGCTGCTAGGAGGAAGAGCCAGATTAGATTCCAAAGTGAAGCGACAGACACCTGAGCTGTGTGTGTGTGTGTGTGTGTGTGTGTGTGTGCACGTGTGCGTGTGTGTGTGGGGGGGGGGGGGGGGGGGGC
>NC_060159.1:21821231-21837191 GCF_021292245.1 Micropterus dolomieu
GGGGTGGGGGCAAACAGCATTACACCAGGGTCTGTGATATTAAACCTGGACAGCAGCACCTTATTGTCGCAGCAACAGGGATTTGTCATTGTACCTCATTATCCAATTAACACCATTTGGGCCTGCGGCCAAACACACACACGCACTGGACCTTCCTCTCTGTGTGTGTGGGGGGGGGGGGGATTCAACAAAGTTAAAATAGGAAATGTTGGAGGAAACTTTAGCTGTGCTGCCAGCTGCTAATGCATTATACTTTTTCTACATTCCTGACACAGAAACAAGACATCATTAGGGTAGGGATTCTTAATTGTTTGTTGCTATTAGGGGGCTAGTGTACAGACGGTGAAAGACAAACAGACTCAAGAGAAGTGAGGGAATAAACTAATTAAGCCACAAATTAAAAAATTATAAGACTTAATCTGTTCATTGCCTTGATAATGTGACCGAATTCTCTAGTTTGTTTCTTTGTTAATCTCTCAACAGCTTTAAAAACACTACTGAGTTTCTCTGACATTTGCAGAGTAAAGGCTGAATTCATTTTGCAGATTAGAATGGATTATTCAGATTTTAATTGTATATTGGCAATGCTTTTATTTCACTTTGTAAGTGAAAAAAATGGACAGACTACGTGATAATAGTTACTGGTTCCCAGTAAGGCTGTGGATCATGGTCAGTCATAGAGGCTACCTTTTGTAGATGCCCTTTGTGTCTTTTTATATTTTTCTTCAGATTAGGGGTCACCAATCTGTCAAATGAAAGGTAATTTGTTAGTTTTCACCAAGACTGTTTGGAACATATACAGTACACCAGGTACAGCAGAGACAATTTTAGGCAGCAAGAGAAGTTTTAATGGACTTTTTGGACCATGTTAATATTGGTCTCTTTTGGGATCCATTGTTGACATTCACTGACATTCAGGCTGCAGCTCTTCATACAGAAGAGAACTACAAGCTTTTTTATAACCACCTGTCAAGCCAAGATGAGATAGGTGTGATACCCAAACAGGCCCATGTGGAATGGTGTTACAGTTGTAGAAAGAACTTCATGCAGTTCTCCACTGATTGTGTTCAAGCACTAACACAAACCAAACACAAATTTACACACTAAAAGCACACAGCCTGTCCTCACAGCAGCTTGGCACGCAGGGCTCAAAGTGGACGGATTTAAACCTTAAGTGGAGAACAGAGAATGAATGAAAAGAAAACAAACTAATAAAGAGAATATCAAAACATGGGTCATCCCTGCATTTCCCCAGATTTGGAAACGTTTCAAACTAAATGAAAAAAATGTGCATTTCATTAAATGCTAATATCTGAGAGGAGCTCTGCAGACTCTCTCTGATTGTGTCTCTGCTCACAAATAGATAGCTCCCTGATTTTTGAGAAAAATACAGGAGTTATTGCAAGGATACATGAAGTATTCCAGTGCAAAGCCCCCTGAATCCAGATGTCAGATGTTTTATTATTAAAACTCTGAAATATTCAGTCCACTCTTTGCAGTTCTCAGAGGCTCAAAGACTGAGTGGAAGAGAGAGACGGGACAGACTAGAGTCATTCATAATGCCAGATACAACAGATATACTTCTTAACTAACACCAATAGACATTAACACTCTACGGAACTCTATGATTCACAAATAAAAATGTTTACATCAATGAAATTCCTTATGTCTCTTGAAATACATTACATTTTAAAAATCTTTTCGTCTTCATTTCATGAGAGGCAGACAGGAAATAAGGGAGGAGAGGGGGGATGAGTTCCCTAGCTTTCCGGACATTGCTGCAATGTGGTATGCATCTTACATCACTACTGCCTTACACATCACTTTAAAGATTGCAAAACATTATTATTATCCTAGTTGTAGTACATATATATAGTATAATATAATATATTATATTATTATATTCACCACTGTCATTGTAAAAAAAGTGAATGCAAGAATAAGACATGAACATGCATCTACAGTTTATTCTGACACAGTCTCACATTCATACTCACTCGAGGACTACTATGTGTTTAATCCGTGACTGAAAATAGTCCCAAACAAACTCACTATTTACACCTGTTTGAGTAACTTTTGTTACAAACTACAGAGCCTAGCTGTTTTAGGAAATTAACAAGCCTTATTCTGAAAGAGTCAAAGATCACTGTGGTCATAAGTTTGTACAGAGGTGCAGTGGTTTGCACTGTCGCCTCGCATAAGAAGTTTCTGGGTTCAAACTGGCCGGCTAGCTGGGGCCTTTGTGCCTATGTGGAGTTTCTCCCTGTGCCTGCGTGGCTTTTCTACTAGTGCTCCGGTTTTCTCCCACAGTCTAAAGACATGTAGGTTAGGTTGACTGGCAACCCTTAAGTTGCCCCTGGATGTGAATATGAGTCAGAATGGCTATTTTAAAGCTGTTCCAGCTAAGCTCTCACAGATGTGATCCCAACAGTGAAGTTGGTAAATATAGTGTTATGCCCATCTAAATGTAGAGAGCCATGTGCAGTGTCAATCAACTGCACATGTTCATTGCATCAAATTGTTCATAAAAGGCAGGCCAGCTATGAGCTACTGTGTGTCAGTTAGCATCATGAAGCATCAATACTTTTAATACATTTAAAATTAGAAAAAATAAATCGCAGCCATTTACAAAAATAACATTTAAATACAACTTTTTCTGCATATGAAGATTGCATAAGGCCTTGAATGAAACAGGAAAGAACTGTGGTTTTGTGTGTGTATGTGTGTGTGTGTGTGTGTGTGTGTGTGTGTGTTTTGTGTATCTGCACTGCATCGTAGCTGTGTTTTTAAAAGCCTAATGTTTCCTGACATCTCACAGTTAAAGTATCATAGAGGCAGAATGATCGCCCCTGGCTAGCGGGAAAGAGACTGCCTGGGCCTTTTGCTCTGGGCAAGAGAGTGTGTGTGTGTGTGTGTGTGTGTGTGTGTGTGTGTGTGTGTGTGTGTGTGTGTGTGTGTGTGTGTGTGTGTGTGTGTGTGGTGAAACAGCCTTTCAACATGCAATATTCTCTGTGTCATCAGCTTAAACAGCTAAACAGGGTGTTCAAGGGAGAGAAGAGGAGGAAGACAGGAGGAGGGATGGTAAAGAGAGACAGAGAAGAGATGGAGATGGAGGAAGAAAGCTCTCATAGCAACACACAGCACTGGAGCCTGGCTCTGCGCCGGACTCCTCTTTTAATGAAGGAGGAAATGAAGACGAGGGATGAAGGAACAAGAAGAAAGAGGAGGAAAATCCTTGTGATAAGTCGACTCTTATTATCTCATTATGCTGCCCTCTCTTTTTCCCCTCTCACACTCTGTCTTTCTTTGAGCATATGTGTGTGTGTGTGTGTGTGTGTGTGTGTGTGTGTGTGTGTGTGTGTGTGTGTGTGTGTCTGTGTGTGTGTGTGTGTGTGTGTGTGTGTGTGTGTGTGTGTGTGTGTGTGTGTGTGGCTCCAAAGTGTGCTGCAATCTCCATTAGCAGCTACGCCGAGAGAGTGCGTTGTGGTGTTAAAACTCGTTTGTTGTCGTTCCTGAAATAATCAAGCGGACTTATAACATTCAGTATTAAATTATTCAAGTGTTTAAGATTCAGAAGTTTGAGCAAATTGCGGCTTATTTCTCCTGTTTTAAGTGCAGGCAGTGCGGTAACGATGTGCACCGCCAGGCCTGAAACTAGCTATTGTAGGTCTGGACTTGGAGGTCTGAGCTCATCTTATTAGCACTCCTCTATTCCCCCTTTAGTGTTCTTTAAAGTTTAAGATCACTAATTAACACCAGACCTGAGCTCCACTGGTGTTATTCTACAGATTATCACAATGCAATTAGTGCTAAGAAATCAGGCTCTTTGATATTCTTAATGTCAATGTAGGTAAAAGCTGACAGTGTGGCTAATAGAAACACAAAGCAATACCTTGCAGATGTATTATTAGGACACAGCTGCAGTGGTTTTTTGGCAAGGGAGGAAGGGAGGGTCAGGGTACAGTAGTGTATAATGGTGTCTAGTGTGAGTCCACACAACAGATGAAGTCATTTCACACTCTCTGTGAATGAAATGAGAGCCCGGCGATACCATCTCCCCTCACGCCCGCGCTCTGCCAGCAGAGCTTTTGATCTTCCCGAGAGGCGCTGAAATGATCTTCTGTCCGAGTTTTTTACAGTGAATCAGTGCCGGACAATTCTCTCCCTCTGTCCCCATTTTCTGTCTCGTTCTAAAAAGCCGCTGAGCCAAGAGTTCAAAGCTGGAGCCCAGATGAGATGAGCACAACTCGCGAGGAATTACATTAGTGCCTGACTGTCCCGTGTGCAGGCACGCAATACATCAGAAAGAGAAGAGAATATTTTCATGTCTTGAAGATGACCATGTAGTGCTGAGAGAGTGTTACTGCAACACTTAAAATCCTGTAGCATTAACCTGCATTCTTGCCAACTGGATTGTGCACAGGTGGAGCAAAAATAAATCTTTGCAGGTGAACAGAGACACTTTTGACCACATTGACATAAAAGTGCAAGCACCTTCTGTTTCTGTTACTCATACAGCAACAACAGAAACTCCAAGGAAAAAACAAATAAAAAGGCAGCAGAGAAGAGTTAATAACAGATACATTTTAATGTATCTGTCTAAATTTAATTCTGCCATGAGCATCTGTTAGAAAACATTTTCACACAGAAGGGGACCAATCAAAACTTTCAAAGCACCATGTCTAGGGTATTCCAGGAATAATTTACCAATTCTTTCAGCAATTTCGCGTCACCGGGGACAGATTATGTTACAGTTAGCTACAATTAAGGTGTGTTCAGACAATGAATGACAGAAAGACAGAATGAGCAAATTTTCTCCTCCCTTTATTTGCACAAATTTGACTTCTGGAGACTTTCTACAGTCCAGGTTTATTTGTCTCAAACAACCAATGTCCCAACTGTACAGATGTTAGCTTTAGATAGCAATATGCATCAGTGCATCCCTGTGTGTGGAGTGTGCCTGTGAGTTGAAAACACCTCAAACTCTGACCAATCTCTGAACCTACCAGGAACTTCAGTTCTTTCTGTTCCTCAGATCACTCTCCTTTCTTTCTTGTCTCCGTAATTTTATTAATTTAAGTTCAATTTGCGCATTTAAAAGTTTTTGAAATGCTGAAAAATTCAGGTGCCTTAAGAAAAAAAGTGCACTGGAAACAGACTTTGTGAATAAATCATGACGTACATGAAGCATGTGACAAACACTCGCTGAAGCTTCCAGGCAGACGAAAAATCCTCAAATTAATACATGAAACAACCATAATTGCCACATTTCCATTATGTTTTCGATATTGTTTTTCACCATTTGAGGTTTTACTAGCGTTCGCTTAATTACGTCATCTTGTTGCGCCTTCTTCTTCTGCAATGGTTTAATGGTACCCAACTGGAAGCTGGAGCGCCACCAGCTGTTTATCCTGACAAACCAGCTCCTAATAATAGGATAACAGTAGTGGATATTGTTTTTTAGCTGATTTTCCTGAAATTTGGATACATTTGGATAGAAATCTGGCTAATCAAAGAGAAGGGAAAATTCCATGTCTTTTAAAAAGTATGACATGCACACACACACACACACACACACGCACACACACACGCACACACACACTTCTTGTGTTCATGTGGAGCGAAAGCAACATGCAGGGAGGGAGAGTTGAGCCATGAATCATGACTATTATCATTAGGTTAAGCACCAACCAACCCCAAAGGCAGTGAAAGCTTCTGTGGAGAAACGGCACTCTAAATGAGCCTGATTATTATTATTGTCCTCCAAATGAGAGTGATTAGTATTGATGTCTAAATGAGCGCTGAGGTTATTATTGCCCTGATTATTATTATTATTATTATTTTTGTGGCGGCGTTATGAGAAGCAGGCAGCCTCGCTCATCTTCGCTTCATTCACTTTTAATTCCACAGGCTGCCTCTTTTACCGACAGCAGCGCCACATGGTCACTGTGACACACACACATGCATACAAAACTAATAGAAAAACCTGCAGATTACACATAACATGTTTACACACTGGCATATATGCAAAAAGTTGCATTCTTAGGTACATATGCACAAATACACGCACACACACTCTTGTACAGATAGACTCCCCTACATAAAGACAAACATTTGCACACAAAAACCCACTTTAATGCAGAGCAAATTCACACAGATATTCACCAAAATACATGCATGAACTCCACACTAACTTGAAGGAAGGTGGCAAAGCAGCTATGTCTGATGGAGCAGATGGAGGCACTTCCTTGCCTTCCCTGAAACAGAATAAATAAATCATCATTACATCTGGACCGATAACGGATCTGAGGAACCAGCTGAAAAGGAACATCGCACATATTAATTCAGTTAACATGATCCATGTGAGGGGCCTGTAATCCCCACCGTGTTGTTTTTGGAGCTAATCGCTGAAGCTAATCGGTAAGTAAACACGGCTGCTTTAGTCTTTTTCAGTACTGTATACAATGTAATGTAATGTCGTTCTAAGCTGTTGTTGTATAAACGTAATAAAGATGACTGAAATATTCTAAATTTTGCTTCTTTTTCTGCCTAATGACTCATCTTAAATGGTGAGTTAGGAGCTGGGTTTAGAGTTTGGATTAGAAGTAGGCCTGTCTGTGTACACATATGTGAATGTGCGTGTTTGTCCATGTATGTGTGCAATGTGTGTGTGTGTACGTTGGTGTCAGGACAGCTGTCAGATCACTTTACTGATTGGCCAATATGACAGGCATCAAAAAACGCCATGGGATGAGAAAGGAGGAGGGGGCTGCCCAGCTTTCAATCACTGACAGTCACAAGTCCAGCTCAGCCAACAAAGCATCACCTGCACCCCCCCTCCACTCTACACACACACACACACAACATTTAAAGCCCACATCTACAAATATAATCCATAAATCTTCATGCATACATCCTGAAACACACAATGCAACAATCACTTAAAAAGGCCACCTTCTACTTCTTTGCACACACATTGACTGATACACAAACACACACACAGACACACACACAGTCGTCAGTCTTAACACAGACAGGCATTCAGTTTGACAGAGTAATTATGACGTCCCACTCTGAAGGAGCCGAAGGGCTGAAAGGTGAGAGTTATTGATCCCACACAGGAGGAAATTTATCAATGTCCAAACACTCAGGTCTGACAGCAACCCAATCCACTTTGAGCGCAATGTTCAAACTGTTCAGGTCGGCTCAGAAAACACACCTCTGCTCACTTCAGAGGAGGAGCAGCCAACTGGGATGGAGGCTGGGTGATGGGTTGGAGGGGTCAAAGAATAAAATCAGATCACCAGACATTGTTTTACAAGAGTTACTTTGTGCTTTTATTGTTTTGGTCAAATGTAAATGCTCCGTACTTGTATAGCGCCTTTCTAGTCTTTTCGACCACTCAAAGCGCTTTTTACACTACATCTGCATTCACCAGTCACACACATTCATACACTGAGCCTAAGTGCTCAAACGGACTAACATTAGCAATAGCCGCCAGGGGCAATTCGGGGTTCAGTATCTTGCCCAAGGACACTTCGACACGCAACCAGGGGGAGCCAGGGATTGAACCGCCGACCTTCCGATTAACGGCCAACCCGCTCTACCTCCTGAGCCACAGCCGCCCCCAACAAGTCTTCCAAATTTTTCTGTGCCTTCCAAATCTGTTACAAATCACAGTTGAACAATACATCTGTTTTATGATTTGACAATGGTCTAGTTAAGGTTTGGTCAGGTTTAGGCACAAAAACTTGGACAGGTTTAGAGAGAGATCATGATTTGGGTCATGATTTGGGATAAAGAAGTAGGAATACATGCTGGCCCCACACTAAAAGGATAATTGGACAGATTTTGAGTCCTATTCGCACCTCCCGACAATTGCATGGGTGCTCTCGATTTGAGGCTGGTCTGAATGTTACCTCCCTGATGTCTAATCTCAAATATCAATATTATATGATATTTATTATATGATATTTACGACTTGAAATTCTATAGTGTGAAAGAAACAGCAATGGAACACTAAGAAAAAACTCAGCCAATGAGAGCGAGCTGACCAGGAAGCGTCACCAAACAGATGTGTACTTGCTCCCGCTGCAGATTTCGTACAGATTCTGTTTTCTCAGCCATGACTTCATCCACCCTTTTTTCTATTTTTTTTTGTTTTTCGGTGCAAAACATGCCACACACAAGTGCAACCAGCTGACGACAACGGTCCGCCTCTTTATTTGTTAATTTCTGAAGACACGTTTGATCTTCTGTGAGATCCCAAGTCCCTGACATCGCCACTCTAAAATCATTTAGTAAAGTGTGTGGTCCTGCATCATGACTTAGTCATCTGGTGTGTGTGTTCTAACAATTAAAATATTAAAAATCTGTTATATCTGTTGTTATGTCTGCGGTCTCCCATGTTTTAAAATCAGCTTGCACCAGGCCATGGACTTCGTTGCTCTTGCCATCACCTGACTTCCTCCCTTGCCACCATCATGATTACTACGGCTGCTGGATTGTCTTTTGCTTAGACTAATATCAGTGCAGGATTATTACTATAGAAGAAGACCTGGTACCTCATCTAGTCTCATTTTTGATGAGAAAATGCATCAGAAACAGCAGCTTAAGGTTCAGTTCACAGTTTGAGCACTGGAACATCAAATATTAAGTAAAAGCTTCTTGATCAGTCGTGTCTCATTGACCACTTCAGGTTCCAGTTAATGTATATATTTTAATGCCTATAATAACTGAAATTTATGCGAGGGAGTATAGTTGTTTTTATGGATTTGGATTGTCAGATATGGTGTTTAATCATAGCACAATCCATCCAACCTCACCTTATTGTGTTGACATATTTCAGATCTGGCCCCTACATTTTAGTCAGTATTTTAAGCTCAAAAAGTGGGATTTTTGCCATTATATGTAAATTATCAAGGAAGTGATGTTTATGTTATTATATTAATCTAAAATCATGTGTTTCCTCTCAGTGTGTTGCCCACAGACTGAGCTCTGAGGCTTGTTGTAAGTGGTGTTGTACTGAAAGCTTGTATCAAAATATTTAGACTGCTTTCAGACACTCCCTGCACTTGTGTTGGTTTGAGTCAGTAACATGGATCTTTAACTGACAGAAGTAGGCATTAAAGTGTGGCTTACCACAGCTTGAGAAGCAAAGATTTTGATATCAAGCTTGTAACAGACTGGAATTCTTACTACTGTTAGGCTGGGGCTGGGTTTTCGGACTCGAGCACAGTACTCAGACTCAGAGACGGGGGTTCGCGAATCGAAGCAAGGTTTTAGTTACAATATGCTAAATGTGCAAGGCTGAGTTCAGAGAGACGGGGGGGTCCAGGTCAGCACTAGGCTGGATGACTGGAAACGTGAGTCTATGATGTGGGGCTGACCGGAGGCAAGGATCCGGTATAAGAAGCAGAGCATAATGAGGCTGATGGCTGGCAGCTGGTAACGGGCTCCTGAACACCTGACTCCACTCCTGCAAAAAAGGCTGAGGAAGAGAGAGACACACACACACAGAAACCCCTACCCAGGAACAGGGGACCTGACAACTACAGGAATACTGTCTCCTAGTTTAGATAGTGAAACATAAAACTAGGGAGCAAATGTTGCCTCACTGAAACCAGAGACACACAAGCAGAGGGCCAATGTTTAAGAAACATTTGATATAAATGTAAATGTGACCAGATTAGTTAAAAACTAACTAACCCAGATGGGTTAAAAACTTCCCAGTGTTATGGTGTTGCTAATAGGTTTTCTTGGTCTGCAAATTCTTTGTGGATGATGGCCCAGTTGAAGAACCTCTACATGTTTTCACAATTTTTGTGGTCTAACAACGTGCATAACTTCATGTCCAGGTTCCATGTTCTGTTCCAGAAGTTAGAAACATGAAATCTGATCCCATAAAAGAAAACCTAATTCAATATAACATTTAAATTAATGCCAATTCCTACAACTCAAACCTTACAACATAACTTCATTCAGTATTCATCTTTTTCTAGAAAGGGATGGCAAGATTTTAACGTGCTTTTGTTTATTACCATGATATATTTAATATTGTATAGTACAGGTTTTAAGCAGTTAAGCTGCGAACTATAAAAAAGGGCTGAACAGCATAGGCTAGATGTTTAAGAATGCAGATATTACACTTAAATAAGATGGAAAGATGCCAAGTTGAGTGAGTGTGGGTATATCATGCATTAGAGTGTTACAGTTAAAATGGCATACAATATGCATGCTGATATGCTGGAAAAATATTATATTTAATAGCTGGAGTTTTCTAAATGCTGAAAGATCATGTGATATGATGTGAAAGATACTGAACAGCTTCTATATCTTAGAATATGGACAGTAATATGGATATGGCTAGTAAACCCCAAGGAACACCTTTTCAGGTTTTTGCAAGTGAGAAAATAACTTTATTCATCTTGATCACAATCATTTTCAGTATGGTAATTAACACCATTAAAGCAATGCTATGATGTGGAATCAGTCGGTTGTTTGAATGTTTTGTGCTGCAGATGAATGCTGGTGTAAAGGATTACCTTTTCCATTTTTTTAACTCTGTAAACATTAGAAAATGGCTACACTGTTTTAGTGATGATTGTCATTGTATTATAATAATAACATTCTTCATGATGGACTGACTCATTTGACCTAGGTACTTGTTATTTCTTATGCTATATGCATGTAGATGAGACGTGATATATTTACACACCACCTCAGAAAGGATTCAAAATGGACTATTTACTTCCTTGAAACCATTTTAGCAATTTTCTGGATCATAAAGAAACAGATCATACCTTCCATTTATAGTAGTTTGGTCAATATTTCTGTCATATGACTGCTTTCAAAATGAGTTTGTCATCAGAAAGGCCCGTCAAGTTAAACGTCAGCAAAAAAGTGTGGTGAAAATACATCCATTAGGGGCTGGTGTGTGTGTGTGTGTGTGTGTGTGTGTGTGTGAACCTTCTTTTTAAAGTTTAGACTCTACACACCACAAGGGGAAAACACATAGTGCTCTTTGTATGCATGTCTGTATGTGTCCGTGTGTGTTATTTGTCTTCACACTCATCAACTCCACCATCATACTAACCGAGCACCTGTGGACATCTGCCTACAGCCTGAGGTGATGTCCACACACCTTCATTTTTCTCAGACAAAGAGTGGAATCATTTCTCCTCGCACAGACCTCTGCATCATTATTGACACAGAATTATTGATCAGGACCTCGGCCAGTAAATTACAATCTATTAGTCAGACCCTTTCCCCCTGTTTTGAAAGGACCAAAGAGCGAAAGGTTGATAGAGGGAGATTATGGAGACTTTATGTTGCTGACTGGTATTATATATATTCTGGAAATTCTGTACTGTTAAGGACATTTATTAGGTGAATGCAGATTAAACAGCAGACAAACACACTCTCACCAAGCCCATTCCTCAAGGTGCTGCTGCCACTGAATCAACATTAGTTCAAGGAAGCCAGGTGAAATCTACAACATTGAAGTTAGAGAGCACACCAGCTGCCTCACTTAATTTTTTTCTTTCTATTTTTTTTTTTTGATGTTTTGCCCAAGGCCTATCCTACTAAAGAGAAGTAATTTGGCTTATCTTATCCCAGAGACCTAGCAGCTGCTTTTTATTCTTTTTTTGTGTGGTCTTTTTTCTCATTTAGTCCAACAAAGATTGTCCTCATAGATTGACCTTCTCTGTGCCTGCAGGCCGTTGCCCTCATGCCAGTAACTAGATAACACACTCTATCAGAGATTTGAGAAAATCATTGGGAAAGCAGTGGGGCTGATAGTGGCATCAATCCTAACCTGACACCAGGCTGGGTCAACCATTTATCTCTCCACACCGCCTCTGGTCACAACAGCGGCCATCTTGCTCTGCTACATCCTTCTTTAATAACCTTGGCCACGTCTCTTTGCAGACTGAGAGGATAAGACGCCATGGCACTCATAGCGCCTCGCCTGATCTCCGCCGTTTTGTTTGCATTTTACCCCGTGAAAATCACATTACAAATACATTTACCATGTGTATTTCAGATCAACACAATTCCCCAACACAAGCACTAAGGCAGACAAGCAAAAACACACAAAAAAGAGATGTGTCTAACAAGAGGGCCAAAGCACACAAACTCGTTAGCGTAGGAGTTAATGGTGACTCCACTGTCATTAATTCCCCATGGTGTTTGACTTAAATGCTTCTATATTGGTGGAGTGAGAGATTCCCAGAGGCCTCCTGGTGCTGAGATCATTGTTTTTCACTTACTAACAATGAACTTATGATCAGAGCGCTGCAAGGCTTTTAAAAAATGCCCTGCAGGATCATTACAGACCCTGTGTGTGTGTGTGTGTGTGTGTGTGTGTGTGTGTGTGTGTGTGTGTGTGTGTGTGTGTGTGTGTGTGTGTGTGTGTGTGTGTGTGTGTGTGTGTGTGTGATACCAATGAGGCCGGCAGAGCAGCAGTGTGTCCGAGGCTCATCTCAGTGCTCTGTGGCGCAGCCAGGATGAGAGTGGAGGTTAAATGGGGCGTCATCAATCTCAATGAAGTGCAATTATTTTCTCACTTATTAATCATTGCAGGCTAATAGCTAGTGGCAAAGCTGGGTCCGCCATTTGTCAAACTTAGCAGATTTCTGTAATTTTGTTTCCCCGTTTCCCTCTAATGTTTGTGTAGAGTTTGGCAGATATCTATGGAGGGCTGCAATAAGTCTGTGCCTCCAAGTATCTATCTCCTACCTGCATGGCAGAACTAACTGAACTTCTTGCTGTTTCTCCATGTGAGTGATTCTCTCCATTTCAGAGCTGAGTGACTATTTCATGGTCTGTGGCAGAGCAGAATAGAAAGCTTTATTTGCTGTGTGCAGCATGGATGGCCAATTGATGGTTAACTACACTCAAACCCTAACAAACTTCACGCATTACTCCATACTGTATAGATTGTTTGTATGTAATTCTACAGTTAACATGTGCATGCATATATTTTATTTTAGTTTGTATATATTCTGAGTGAAGAAAGAACCAAAATATTTTCCAGACAGAGCACTGCAATGCAACCGCACTGCTATTTGGCACTTGACATTTATTAATAAAAAAAAGCCATTATGTGCACTTTTATCTAAAAAAATCCAGCTGTATCCAGCTATCCCAGTGATGTCACAGTGTACTGAACACCCTCAAGTGTACTTCTACAAAAGATAGCACTAGAGTTCATAAAAATCGAGATTTTTAGCTGCTGTTACAGTGCTCTTTAAAGCAACACTAATCATTATCTTTTTAATAACAATGGATCGGACAAATTACCATTGCTACACAGACAATATGCAACTTTAGCTGTCCTTCCTGCCAGACGACCCCACTGTCTCGGTGCAGATCACATACTGTATCTCTGACATATCTGCACGGATGAAGCCTTGCCACCTTCAACTAAACCTCTCTAAGACTGAACTCTTGGCCATCCAAGCCAAGCAATCTATCCATCACAACATCAAACTAAATATCGGCACCTCAACCATCACTCCAACCTGGGTGGTGTGAAACTTGGGTGTCATGACTGATAACCAACTGTCCTTCTCAGACCATGCTGCCGGTCGTGCCGCTTTGCTCTAAATTGCTCTGATTCCATATGCCTTAATAGCACTTACTACTATTTATTGCTGCTCTTACTAGTATCTATTGTTACTTTATTGATGCTTGTATGTTGTTCCTCAAATGCACTTTGCACTTTGCATAAAAGCATCTGGCAAATTAGCAAATATAAATGTACAACTGTGTGTAATGTTCATAGTGACAAACCCACAGAGAATTATCACTGAGCTCTGCAGTTCCCCTCAGCATTATGGAGAGTTTTAGCATCGTTCAGCTTTTAGCTCATTGTTTTTGTTAAAAAGCCCAACACTTTTGGTTCACTCTCACAGCTTAGGTAAAATCTCTGATAAGCCCACTGTACTGTACACAACCTGCCCAATGCCCAGCACCAAATGCAAACAGAAAAAAGTTGGGTACTAGCTTTTGAACACTTAGCAGCTAAAGAGCTGTATATTTGGCAGAGACCAAAACAGAGCTAAAAGCATAGTGGATAATTTATTCACCGAGTGAATGCGCCAAATGAATGCCAATGTTGCTCTGTATTTTTAGTACTCGCTAACAAATTCTTCGTAACATTAACCGGTGAAATTGCACCTGTTACTGTTACAGCTTTCAAGAAAGGAAGGCTGTGACATCACTGAGCAAGGATCAAAACATCACTATTCTACCCGCTGACAAAAGAAGATAGTCGGTAGTCCTTAACACAGCGGACTACCAGAACAAGGTCAACACACTACTAATGGACACAAACACATATGAGACACTGAGGCGAGACCCAACCAGCAGGTACAAGAAGAAGTCCATAGAATGTCTACAACAGCTACAGAAAGACAACACCATCTCCTGTGAACAAACATTGTTTCACCGTTGGTATCCTGGAGAAGCCATTCCATGCATATATGGACTACCCAAGATACTCAAAGAAGGAGCCCCACTCAGGCCGATCATCAGCAGCATTATTAACTCGTTCACCTACAACACTGCCAAACACATTTCTACCATCTTAGCTCCCTTGGTGGGAAACACTCCTCACCACATCCAAAACTCCATTGACTTTGTAAACAAAGTTTGAGGACTATAACTGGACCCAAATGAAACCATGGTATCCTATGACGTGATTTCTTTGTTCACCTGTATCCCGACCCTAGAAGCAGTAGAAACCAGAAGGAAACAGCTAACACAAGACAACACCCTGGACAACAGAACTAGCCTCAGCCCTGACCAGATCTGCAAAATACTTGACCTCTGTCTAAACACCACCTATTTACAGTACAACAGAGGATTCTACAGACAGAAGCATGGCTGTGCCATGGGTTCACCGGTATCCCCAATTGTGGCAAACATCTACATGGAAGAAGTGGAGAGCAAAGCCCTCAACTCCTTCAGAGGAACAGCACCGAGCCACTGATAGAGATATGGGGACGACGCCTGGGTCAAAATTAAAAGCCAGGAAGTGCAAGCCTTCACAGAACACATCAACTCTGTGGACAGTAACATCAAGTTCACATGAGAAGATGTTCACAACAAAAGTTTGGTCTTCCTGGACCGCGCTGTACACATTGAAGAGGACAGGAGCCTGCAGATTGGTGTTTACAGAAAACCCCCACACACAGACCAATACCTACTGTTCGATTCCCACCACCCACTGGAGCACAAGCTAGGGGTCATGAGAACACTGTACCACAGAGCGGAAAACATACCAACAAGCGCCCAAGCCAGAGAGAAGGAACAGCCCCACCTGAAGGGGGCACTTACAGCCTGTGGATACCCTAAATGGTCCTTTGTGAAAACAGCCACAAGATCCAGGAAGAACAAAACTACAGGGGAGGAGGAAAAGAAGGTCAAACGCAACAACATTGTGATTCCATACGTGTCTCGAGTATCAGAGAAACTCAGTAGGATTTTCAACAAACACCACATCCCTGTGTTTTTTAAACCCAAGAAGATGCTGGTACACCCCAAAGACCGCACACCCAAACACAAGAAAAGCAATCTAGTGTATGCGGTCCAATGCAGTGAGGAATGCACAGACCTGTATATTGGGGAAACTAAACAACCACTACACAAACGCATGGCTCAACACAGAAGGGCCAACTCCTCAGGTCAAGACTCTGCAGTCTACTTACATCTGAAGGACAGAGGACACTCGTTTAAGGACCACCAGGTGCACATTTTAGACAGAGAAGATGGATGGTTTGAAAGAGATGTCAAGGAAGCATCTACACCCGGGTTGAGAAGCCGTCACTGAACAGAGGAGGGGGTCTACGCCACCACTTATCCCCCACTTACAATGCTGTCCTTTCATCACTTCCCAGGAAACTCAACAAACGTAACCTATTGGCCTCAGGTGAAGATACCAACGATGGTTGT
>NC_060159.1:21837291-21862085 GCF_021292245.1 Micropterus dolomieu
CACCCCAAAGACCGCACACCCAAACACAAGAAAAGCAATCTAGTGTATGCGGTCCAATGCAGTGAGGAATGCACAGACCTGTATATTGGGGAAACTAAACAACCACTACACAAACGCATGGCTCAACACAGAAGGGCCAACTCCTCAGGTCAAGACTCTGCAGTCTACTTACATCTGAAGGACAGAGGACACTCGTTTAAGGACCACCAGGTGCACATTTTAGACAGAGAAGATGGATGGTTTGAAAGAGATGTCAAGGAAGCATCTACACCCGGGTTGAGAAGCCGTCACTGAACAGAGGAGGGGGTCTACGCCACCACTTATCCCCCACTTACAATGCTGTCCTTTCATCACTTCCCAGGAAACTCAACAAACGTAACCTATTGGCCTCAGGTGAAGATACCAACGATGGTTGTTCAGTCTTGGGCTCAGGTAGTCCTAATGACCATAACGACTGTCGTTACAACAACCAGGAACACTAACGAACCAGCGGTATCGACGATCCTGGCAAACGACCCCACTGAGGTTAAATAGCTTAGTTTCCTTTGGATGAGGGATGAAACGTCTTCTAGTATCTTCAACCAAGTCCAGTTGCCCTTGACTTTAACCTTCTTTGGATACCTTCTTCACTACATTTAAGCAGCCAATACTGTACTTTTTACTCTGCTACATGTATCTGAAAGCTATAGTTATTTGTCAGTCCAAACAGGGACATATAAAGAATACAGTTAAAATGACAATAGTCAGACAAAACATAAACACAAACATCTAAAATATTTTTTACATACAAACTGTGGCTTTGTCATCTTGTAAACTATAATACATTGTCAGCAGTGGCATGTCCAGGTACTGGGCTGGGGTGGCATGGGCCACCCCTGAAACCTGATTGGCCACAACATTTTTTATTGTTGCTAGGCAACCACAGAACCATCTGTCTTTTGTCCAACCCTTATTTTTCTGTGTAGTAAACTAATAGACTTGTACATTTTTATTTAATTACATATATATTAGGGTTGTCACAACCCCAGAAAGATAGTACTCAATACCAATACCAGTGGAATTCCATGATTCTCAATACAAAATTTTATACTATGTTACAAAATAATAAATCCCATGTACTTCAACATATACTCCTTTAATAAATTATCAGGTATAGCTCAATAA
This sequence comes from Micropterus dolomieu, assembly GCF_021292245.1. Lineage (NCBI taxonomy): Eukaryota > Metazoa > Chordata > Actinopteri > Centrarchiformes > Centrarchidae > Micropterus > Micropterus dolomieu. The sequence goes on from NC_060159.1 coordinate 21,838,456, forward strand.
AAAAAAAGAGTGCAAGCAGTCATTTACTAAGATGGTGACAGACCAATAGTCTGGAAATATTTATTTAAAACAACTGAAAGATTGAACAATATGGATGGCAGCCTGCAACTACAAGCTATGTTTATATATGTTAGCCTAAACACACTAGTCTTTAGCATTTAGCCATTGCAACTGCATATGTTACATAATTGGCCAAGTAACACAGCAATGCCAGCTGTCTCAAACAAAAATAATGCTAACGCAAAGTACTTCTATACACAATTCTTACTGTTTTTCTTTTCCACGAGTCGAGACGGAGCTGTCGCTGCAGCTGCACTTGTTGCCATCTTTTGGGTGTTGGAACCCTGTTACCTATGGTACTTTCGGTACCTAGAAAAACAAGTACCAACATGTTTTCAGAATTTTGGTATGAACTTGGTACCAAAGAATTGGTTCTCGTGACATCCCTTAAAGATTTATAAATAACTGGGAGTAAGGTTACCACCAGCTGGTTCAGGAGCTTTGCCTGGACGATGGTTGGTTCAAGGCTTATTTTAGGATGAGGGACAGATTGACAATATGCTGGGTTTAGGCCTAGCCTACTGTTTATCTAACAGCCTAAAAATCTGACAGGTGATGTGAGACCTACTTTGTAACTAGCTAAACATTACAATGATAATGATGATGAAAGTGAGCTTAACACAATGAATGAAAACAACTTACCGAAATCTTGGTAAAGTTTGATAGCTCCAGGTATCCAGCAACAGCCACCACTAGTTTTTCCTCCACTATAGTCATCCAATTTAACAATTGGAAGAAAACACACGCCAATTTCTGGCACTATTCTGCTCTGAATGGAAGTTGTTTCAATTGGACGCACTCAGAGCACTGCTGCAACAACATGAGGCGCGCAGGGCACATTAGCAGCACGCAATACACTTACTGCCTATGCATTGGAAAAAATAAATCTCACTGCAAAAAAAGTGCTCTGTCTGATCTATACTCAAGTCTGCTCCCCACAATAAAAGTCTGGACACGTCACTGACTGTCAGTGGTAGAGGAAGTACTCAGATCTTTTACTTAAGTAAAAGCAGTAATACCACAGTGTAAAAAGACTGCATTAAAAATTACACTTAAGTACTGATAAAAGTACTTAATCAAAATGTACTTTGAGAATCCAAAGTAAAAGTATTTGTTATGCAGAATGGCCCATTTCAGAATAATGAATATTATATTATTGGGTTATAATGATGCATTATGTGCAAGCATCACTTTAATGTTGCACCTGGCAAAGGTGAGGCTGATTTCAACTGATTACTGGGTAGCTTACAGTAATTTATAATAAACATTTATTAATTAGTTGATTATATTTTAATAATCTAAATCTGAGAAGTAACTAAAGTTATCAAATAAATGCATAATGGAGTATAAAATGTGTAAATTAGTACAGTATAGTAAAGTATCTCAAACTTTTTATACTTTAACAATATATTGCTGATATGCCTTCCACACTATTTTGAATGCTGGACTTGCTTGTAAAGGAGTATCTTCACATTGCAGTATTTTAAATTTTACTTTAGAAAAGGATCTGTTAATTACGGCCAAAATAATGAAAATCAGGATATCACAAAAATATTTTTCTGCAGCATAGTTCAGTGCAAGCACCTTGTCAGTATTCTTTGCATTCCTGTAATACCTTGAGTATGAAAAGCTCGGGATCACAGCTTCAGGAGAAACTCTGCTTGCCTGCATCCGGAATCTCTGTGACGCTCGGCTGCAGGATGCAGAGGCTTAGCAGCTCAGCGGCTCTGTGTGCCAGATGTGTCAAGCAGTGTTGGCTGGAAGAGGCAAGACAACTGTTAGTATTTATAGTTGTCATTTTCCTGTTATTGTTACACTGTTTTAATGTCTTAATTGTTTGTTATTAATGCAATAAACTAAAAAAAAAATCATCTCTCTGCAACATTTGTTTTTCATCAGTACATGCATATGTCAGACAAATGTGTTTGTGTGTGAATGAGAATGGAAGAAAGGAAGGAAGGAAGGAAGGAAGGAAGGAGGGAAGATGGGAATAAAATATAAATTTTCATATAAAAAATGTTCACTGTCTTCAATAATGTGTAATTTGACTCACAATAATGTAACCTCAGTGGTCACAGCACTTGATTTAAGTGTCAATAAAAGACACAGTGATGCATAAATAGTTTGGGTGAGATTATCTGTAATTTGCCCACAGCTAAATGATGAAGAACAGACAGATGTGTTTAAGGCAGTGAAATAACACAGCCCTGTGGAAGTGTTTGGTTTGGCAGCCTTGTCATTGAGAGCTGGTGGTACCGAAAACTGTGTATGTGTGGTCAATGTGGGACATCTAGTGGTAAAAAAGGGAAAATTATGTAATTGTAATGTAATTATTTATCTATTTGTCTGTCAATTTATTGGTTTAATAGTCTTTTTACCTATATTGTTGTACCTTTATTCAATCAGATTATCTTTTCTCCAAAGGTAATAAACTATTCTAAAACACTATCCTGTTTTATGTCCAGTCTAACTGCTGTCTAACTGAAAAACTACTGTATTTACAGCAACTATATACAGTACAGAATAGCTGTGATGTAATACTATTAGCTATTTGTAGTACAGTTAGGCTACCCTACACTTTAGGGCTGCTGTGGCCCACCTGTTCACAGCAGCAACAGATGGATGAATATAATAAACAAAAACAAATTTCTGCTTTTAAAGATTCTCTGTAATTTTTGTAAACTTATCCACAGATGTTTGAAACATATATGTTGAGGTATTCCTGATTGTCATCTCTTAATAACTTTCTATTTGGAACAATATTGAAGATTCAGGCTTGCACAGATGAGCTCATGAATGTTGTAGTTATTCTGCTCCTGAAATATGTTGTGATAATGAAATGTGATACCTTGGAGGCGAGTCTTTTTGACTCTGCCAGCACATCTTGTGATTGTATGAATATTTCTTTGTGTTTTAATCTTTTATCTGACTATTTATATTTTACCTGCTATTGTATGCAAAAAAAACACTACAGAAATAGTAACATAAGAGATAGATGTGATACATTTTTTATATTGTACAGTTTATATCCTCTCTTTTCCTTATGAGTAAACAAACAGGTCGCAAATTAATTGATATCGGGCCTGGGTCTTGTAGGTTTATACTTAATAGGAAAGAAAATAGACACTTAACAGTGGAGATGCAATGACTGAATCCTAGTGGAGGAACTGTCAAACAAGTAATCATTAAAATAAATAAAGTAATTGGAAATTATTGTAATTTACAAACAAAGACATAACAAACATCTTGTTTCTGAGGAAAATGTAAAGCAATATTCTTTGTTGACTAGTTTGGCTTCAAGAATTAGTTGTCCGTTTAGCATATTTTTGATTGATTCAAAATCCAGCTCTTTTTAAATCCTCTTTTTAAACTTTTTTATTCAAATTTATTGACTAGAAATAAAATCAATTTTAGCATGTTCTTAATAAAACAATCATAGATTTATTTTTTCTAGTTATTTTTATGTCTAAAACTAAGATACGATTGGTTAGAGTTACAAATAAATAAAACAAAAGAAAACCTAGGAAATGCGCTTACAGTTTGCTGGGCTCCGTGACAGGTTTCACTCTCAGGACACCCTCCTGGGAACAAAAGGCAGCCTGCACCCCGTCTCTTTTCCACAGTCGGCCTTGAACCAGTCCCCTGCTGACCCCTGCCCCTTGGCTTTTTTAATCCTTAATAGAAATACTGTTGATCCACACATGGGTATAAAACACATTGTCTGAATGAATGATAGATAGATAGATAGATAGATAGATAGATATTAATTTAGACTACTATGTTACTATACATACATACAGTAAAAACGCTTATATGTCTCTCTAAATATAACTGTGCAAATGAGTATCGAATGTGCATTGTCATTCAGAAGAAATAAGTCTCCTCTCCCTGTCCAGAGGGGAGTCATTGTGTATTTAATGTATAATGCCCTTAGTATCTGTACCTGCGTCTATGTCACTGAGGTTTCCTCCTTGGGCTAAATTCGGGAGATTTTAAAGCATCATATTATATTCCAGTTTCCCTGTGGTTCTTTTATTGCTTTGACTCTGGTTGGTTTGACACTGCTATGACTTGAAGTTAGGACAAACAATTGTGAAAAGTTTGAGCTCTTGAATCCATGAAGTAGTTTGGTACATTTTCAAGAAGTGGTGTCAGGTGTGTGTCGCCAAAATCAGTCCCATCTCATACAAAGCAATGCCACTGACACAACATGGCTTTCATGGCTAAAAGATTCAATGGGTAAAGATTCAGCGCAATCGGTGAGAAAATGTTTCACACGTGCCCACAAAGATGTGTACACTAAATTCCCTGATCCTGAGAGAGGAAATCACTCTTTCTTCATTAAATCCATAAATATCTGTTGAATGTTTAAAAAGTGATGATCCTAATGTAATGTTAAGTCCTTACCACCAGGGGTCCGCCTTATGACAGGAAATAAAAGCGCCACCACGTTACAACATGTAACAATTTTGAAAGAAGGCAACCAGCCTCTATATGAATTCATTATATCAGTTCTAAGTGAAGGGAACTCTAATATCTGTCAAAGAGAATTACAAAACCAAACTTTAGTCTACCGCTGAGTATCTAGGCTGCTTCTGCAGACTGGATAATAGCAGCTGAAATTGTTGCCCTGAACTTTTTACAGATGAATGATTATCCCCGTCTAAATTTACTTTACAATCAGTTTGGATCACACAAGATTAATGGTCGAGACAATGCAATTAGTTTGCAACATTATGAAATGCTTCCAGCTCACAGCCCTGAAGAAAACACTGCAATCATTATGGAGATTAATGTTCAATAAAGGGCTGCTTGTCTGAACTTAAGTTCCCCTTCTTCACATTCTGCCAACCCGTTTAACATATTAGCTGATTAATTGGTGACCTAACAGTTTCTAATTTGGACTAATTAGCAGCGAGGCCGAATGGATGTGTTGTCACATCAAATTAAATATTGCTGAGTGGGGTATTTTTTTGGTGGTGTTTTCAGCCAACTGCTCCTTTCCATAAGTCCATAACTCCACATACGGCCATCGTGTCTCCGCCCAGCTACACCAGGCTCTAACTGTTGTCTCTCCGCCCAGTGCGTGAGTCTGGACTGGAAGATAACAGTGGAAACTGGGCAGGGTCTGCGTGCACATGAAAGCAGGCTCGATGCGTGCGCAGTGTGTGCTTTCTCTTTTGAGAGATGTGAAGGCGTGCGAGGCTTCAACTGCGCTTAACTTCGACCTGCTGTGACATTCCTGGTTCTTGTGGGCGTTGCTGCGCTGATAGCTACCGGCGACGTTGCTCAACTTTGGGAAGTAGGGGGATCTGTTGTGAGAGCTGAGAAGGAATGCGCGGGGTTGATGTCTATTCCTCTTGTGTTTTTCTCCTCGGAACAGTGTCGTGACTTCGGTCAACCTGCGGTGTCCATCAGCGTTATCGGATCTACGCGTGCACACGACAGTAGCCTGACCATGCAGCATGATGTGCAGTGGCAGCTCTGCCTCTAACAGCCCGTTTACCTGTGTTGAAACGGAGCAAGGTTGCACGTCGTGCCTGTGCAGAAGCTCCATGAGTAGCCGCCGCGCGTAACGCTGGCTCTCCATGGAGGACTGCTGGAGAAGCCGCTCATCACAACCCACACTTTAAGACAGTGAGTGACACTTGAAACAAGATGAGTCAGGACCAGGACGGGATATCTTTACCGGTGCCTTGCTTCGGTGCTCGTCCCGGCACAGAGAACATCTGCGTTGAAAGCTCGAGCAGCAGCGGTGGTGGAGTTGGCGGCTCCTTCGGGATCCCCGCAGCTGGGACTTTCTGGCACGACTCGGTGGTCGGCGGCGGGGGGCTCAGCCCGAGCGCCGACAGTTGTCCGATGGACGGCGGGGGCTTGCTCTCCACCGGGAAGTCGTGCAAAAGCAGACCTGTGACGGTGGCCTATGTGGTAAACGGTGAGGCGAGCCAGCAGAATAACGCTGAGAGCATGGCCCTGCAGTGTCTGAAGGACGCCTGCGATACGGTGGGCAGCAAGCTGGAGACGGTGAACTTTGGTAAACTGGACTTCGGGGAGACCACGGTCCTGGACCGCTTCTACAATGCAGGTTAGTCAAATGAAGGCAGCCTAATCCAAACCAGCTTCCGTTAAATTCAGAAATACAAGTGACTTGACAGGATATAAATATTTTGTGATAACTTATTCTGGTCAAACTTTATCCTAAATGCTGCCTATTGGGATTTCTAGATCAATCCTCCAAATGCAGTACATATGATTTAACCTAGTCTTTGCTATCCATTATATTGATTAAACTATAAGATCAGGAGTTCTTAGTGAGAGTCAGTCACCCCTGAAGTGCGATTACTTAATACTTTCTGGGTTTAAAGGCCACGCCCTCACCTCTTGGAAGCTGTCAGCCTGCAGGACAGGTTGCCCTGGGCTTCCTAAACACAATACACAGCTCTGCCTGTCGGGACTTGAGGCTGCATGCAGCCTCTATGTCACAGTTATTTCCACACTGTTCTGAGCAAAGCTGGAACTCATTGAGCAAAAAGAGCAGCATTGGGGTTGTTTAATTTACTGCACAAATGTGGGGGTGATTGTTATACCCACCCCCACCCCGCAGTTTCCCCCTTCCATTGTGCACTTCTAGTATTGTGTCATGTGTGAGTGTCATGGGTTGAGCCATGAGGCTGGACTTTCCACTGGAATCTACGAGCAGAGAAACAAACTTGAACCTTCTGACTGAAAGAACTTTCTCCCCTCTTATTAATACTGTGTAGCAGTTGGCTGGAAATGTTCAGTTGTATAATAAACATAGAAAAAAGGGTCTGGAAAGTAGACCTTTCAGGGGTTGTGGTCAAATAAAAAGCAGCTGTAATGTAAAGGACTGTCCAGCCAGCTTGTGGAGGTGCCAGGAACAGCAGCCGGTGTTTGCATTTCACTCAGATATTTGGTATCAGGATTTTGTTCAACAGATACTGCAGAAATAAAACGACACCACCCAGATACCTTTGACTGCTGCTAAGAACCACAACGTCTTTTAAAGACCAACACCTTAGCAAGTACCACAATATAAGTGCCATGGATGAAAGTAGGTTTCATCAAACCTGATGAATTCACTGGGTCAAACTCTAAATGCAACTTTATTAGCACAGTGCTAAAAAAGCGATAAAGATTTACATGAGAAGACTTTTAAATGACAAACATGGAATGGAAATGTGAAAACTTGTGGTCTATTTTTTTCTGAGCATGTCTAAGGCCTAAAAATGCAAGGACGGCTATTGAAAGTAAATTCTGGGTGCATAAATAGTTTTGACAGGGATGGAATTTACCAGGAAGCCTTGTCTTATTGTGATGTGGAGGTCATATAACTTCTAGGTAAACAAGGTGTAACTTTAATATATAGTTTATTGATGCTTTACCGTTCAGTTGCCAGGGTATGAACAGTCTCTCTGCCTGTTGAATAATTTATTAAGTCAATAATATGAAGGCAAAGAGTTTCTCACGTCCTAATAAACCATCAGGTGTGCAGTCATAAGTGGAAGTAACCATCAATCATTGGTAATAAAATCGAGACTGAAGTTAGAAATGGTAAAAACATACTAATAATCTTTAACTGATCTATAAAGATCTATGAAGTAGAACCTAGATGTCTACACACTTTGCAAGCTCATTTGACTATTTTGAGAATCAATTGTTTCATTCTGTTTTCAGGCAAAAATGTCAGCTTTTAAAATGCAAAAACTTACAGTTGTCCTCTTTCATTTGTGATAGTACACTGAATCTCTTAAGATATCATAAAATAATCATGAGTTACAGCCCTAGCCCAGTTTTAACCCCAGATGCCTTTGACCTCCAAATCACTAATAAGTTCTTATTGGGAACGTAAAAATTTTTTTATAGAAATTACCTCGCTGAGATAAAAAGTACAGGAGTGTCCTGGCCAAAACAGAAGCCCCACATGGCAAGAAGCAGACTGAATGTTTTTCCTGTGTTGGAAAGTAGTGGAAAATATTTACAAGAATGTCCAAATGGGGTGACTGATGCTAAACTACAATGCAGTAAATCTATTTTACCAACATCAGTCCATCAGAGTCCTTCATGGTAAAAGCGTAACAGTGATACCAGATTACATAGTTCTTGTTCAACACAAAACAGACCTGTTTGTCATAACATCATGTCATTAGTTGTACAAACACGTCAAGTTCTCTTTTCATTTTTTCATTTGGTCGTCTTCCTCTGAACTACTGTGGAATTTTCTCATAATTCACATGGGAGGGCAGAGGCATTTTTCCCAGAAGCGTGCTGCTGTATTTGCTGCTCAAACACACACTGCATCATCCTCTTCCTGCACAACTGTGTACCAGAGATGAAAGCCAGACAACATAAACCTTTAAACAATGAGCCTAGAGACAGACTGGAACCTTGTGGGTCCCTGTTCATTTTGGAAAGATGATTTTCCAGATTCCAATACAATGAGAAGCTCTTCCTAACTGTTCTTAAATGTCATCCTCACATGAGACTGTTGAAAAAGAGGACATTTGGCTGAGAGATCGCAGAGGCTGATTGCCTAACCTTTGGTCACTGGAAATGTTAGGATAAATGTAGATGCAAACTTTTTGCCAACAATAATTACTAACCACATCTAATCATTTGGGGTTTTGTTCATTACAGCCCAGCTATTGATAACAGATTCTGTTCCTGGAGTCAGACTTCAAATCTGAAGCCATATTGATCATGTGTAGTTTAAAGCATCAGAGAGTGTAGCCTGCATTATTTCATGTCGTATTTGAGTTGTGTAACATAAAATAAGAAGAGTTTTCTGCCCATGTTATCCCTGCCTGTAGAACTTAATAAATGTAGTATAGTTGCAGCAACAGAGTCTAATGATGATAACCAGTGAAACTGTTAACCCACCTGCAGACAATTCATGTCTGCTGCGGTGAGTGGTTCCTTCCAGTGGTCTCAAAGAGAAGCTTTTTTTCTAGGTCACAAAAAGAAGCAGCTAAGATCGATACACTTGCAAGCATCTGTCATAGCTGCTGTTTCAGTCCTCCGTCTCTCGCATGACTCATTGGAAGTCATTGTTTTAATTTATCTAAGCCTACCTGTAGAACCCCAGAACTAACCACTGTTCACCATTGAATGCACCTGTTTACTGACAATGAACTGCAGAGGGAGAATTAACTGCTGTCAGCTTGGTCTGTTAGCTGGATTCAAGATTTCCCTTGCGCCTCTTAAATCTTGTCAAGGAGTTCAAATGTCTTGTGAATGGCAGTTTTCCTAGTTGGAGAAACAACCAAACCAATCAACAGCCTTTGTAGGTAGGAAAAATGATCATGACGTAATCTAATGGCGCCGGTCCCAGAATCTAAATTAGTATCCAAACAAAAAAGGCAACACATTTGGATGTAATTGAAGCTAGCTGAGGCTATTTGAAAATTTCTGACTTAAAGCTCTGAAATCAGTTTTTCTTCTTCAGATAAAAAGAAAAAGTGATTTAATTGGCCGTCTGGTACTAGAGACAATGAGAGGAGGATATAGTGCTTACAATTGTTTCTCCCTTAATCACCTTAATAGAGTAAGTAAAATAAGATGAGAGATTTGGATTGATGGCTGTGTGTACTGCAACAGTAGTACTACATAGTTAAGTAGGCTTGCTTGATATGTTTCAAATGATATATTACTTCTATCACCGTGACAATTGCCAAGCTTGCTGCTCCTAGCCACCACTGCAACTTTTGTATAATCTGTAAACAACATAAAAATACGGATTTATCTGTCAGGGATCCTCCTGAACAGAAAGCAGCTCACAAGAAGATAATGTCAGACTGAATAAAGGAGTGAAAACCAAATTAAAATTCATACTGATGCATATTGACATTCTGATGCCGCTAGAAACAGATCCAACGAAAGCAATAATAAACTACTTTCTCCTGAAATATTAAAAAGGACATTCATGATGAGATGGTTGCTAATGCACTGGATTTCTTTATGAAACATAGTTGAATGATGGAAACCAACACATGTAATTTGTGTGGCATTGAATAACCCATTTCAAAGCACCACTTGTTATGTTAAAAATGCAGCAGTTAAAGGATAATTTTGGTATTTTTAAGTCTGGGCCCTACTTTCAAATATTTTGGTGTCAAAATTACTCGTTGGTACAAAAAATGTTGAAATCCGTGCATTAGATGGCTTCAGCCACTGCAGCCGCAAACCGGTAACATCATGGAAAGGATCCCTACAAGTGACTCCCGGTGACACCCTTTGTTTTTAACAGAAAACTGTCTTGCTCAAAGACAATCATCGCTCTGAAATCTCATGAGAGGCAAGTTGTTGCATGGAGACAACAGTTGAAACGTGAGTCAGAGTTGGAGATAAGAGCTTAACTTAGGAAATATAGTCTTTCTAGCAGCTCCTGTATGGACACAACAAAGTCCTCTCTCGTTTCCTGCAGGAACTTGCCTCTCACAAGATTTCAGAACAAGAATTGTCTTTGAGGGAGACTTCTGTTTCTGGTTAAAAACAAAGGGTGTCACCGGGAGTCACTTGTAGGGATTCTAAAATTTTGGCCCCAAACAAATACGTTGCAGCCACCACAGTCCTTTCACAGCTGCCAGCTGAAGCCATCTACTGCACAGATTTCAAAACGTTTTTGTACCTGCTAGTAATTTTGACAACAAAATATGTGAAAATAGGACCTAGTTTTAAAAATAACAAAATTATCCTTTTGAAATTGAATTTATAAGGGATTAATTATAAGACTACAGACTTGTGCTGTTCCACCTGTATTAGAAGGTTGGTTATTTGGCCATTGCTATGGTATGCAGAGCATTATCTCTTCAGTTAATCATTGCACTGCATCCACAAAAAGTGCTTCATTGCTGTGTAATTTTTAGAGAGAGCACAATGGGAACAATTCCCGAGGACTTTGAAAGCAGCTTTGCCTCAGTCTGTGTGTTTGGCACCTCTTGCTTTGTGCTGAGCACTTGACTCCACTGCTCGCCACTCCAACACAGATACAACTCACAAATTGTTTTCAGACTGCCCACTTAAGTTTTTTACTTTGGGGTAATATTTTGAAAGGATATTTTGAGGGGAAGCAGTCATGAGTTAAAAAGAGTTTGCAAGCATCTTAGCCATTACAGCATCACTAAACGCAAAGAAAACAGACAGACTCTTGTCTCATAACTGTCTGCAAACCATGCCTATTTTGTGGAGCAGTTCATAACCGGACAGTGGAGAGTTAAATAAAAGTGGATGGAGCAACACAGCAAACATTAGCTTCCTCCATTTTGTACTCTCCAGCTCTGTTTCCTCATAGGGCAACACTGTCAAGATGGCATGCCATTGGACAGTTGGTGGTGAATTTGTGTCAGAGTTCACGAAAGTTAAAGGATTTAAGCAATCAATTCAATTGAAATTAATGTATTTTGTTGTTTTAATTGCTGGCTTGGTCGGGTCTTGACTGGCTTGGTCTCAGTGTGAAGAAAGCATGGAGCTCATATACTTCCTTAATGAAGTCCTGCGATAGGAAGCTTAAACTTATATTTATGGCACTTTTCCATTACCAGTACCAGCTCAACTTGAATCGACTCGACTCGGTTTGGCTGTGTCCGTTTTCCATTGCAGATAGTACCCAGAGACAGTACCCCTCAATGTAGCTGGTTGTCATAGCGACGTCACACACAACTGCCGAGACGTAATGTTAAATGCGACACACACACCAGCGACCCAAACACAGCTGTCTCTTTATTTAAGTTAAAATGTTTCAACCTTACTCAGAATGTAAAAACAAAAGCGATAAGAAAACCTTACAGCTGTGTTTTCCTCTGCCATTGTTGCTGCAGCAGTGTCTGTGACGGTGGGACCAGAGGGCTCTCTGAGCGGGCGGCTGGCCGGCCTTGGGAGCTCCTCCTGCGTGATGGTGCAGGCTTCCCCCGCAGCCATTTGTGGAGCTCCTCAACTCCGAAAACTTTCAAGCACATTTTTGTTCTGACATAACTTTTCATAAAACTGTCAATATTCGAAATCTACACAGTTGATTTCTCACCTCAGAACTTCTCCTAAGTGGATTTAGTGATGAAATTGCATACGAAAATTGTAAAATATAAAACTTTTGCTGGCCTCTGTCCGGCACGGGCAATGATGATGCAGTGAATAGTGACGATTCTCTACCAATCAGTAGTCTGCCGTGTTTTCACGTCACATTGTGGTATTGTGATACCAAGAAAAGTACCTGGAAGAAGGTATAGGTACAACTTTTCCACAATGGAAAACCAAACAAAGGCGAGTCAAGTCGAGTCGAGCTGGTACTATGCAATGGAAAAGGGGCTTTAGTGACTTAACGAATATAGATTAATTTTATACCAGTTTCTATATGTTCGATTTGGTGTTATTTGACGTTTTCTTCTATCTTTAATGATGTGGCTTTAGTTTGAAATAATCCAATAAGTAAAACACATAAAATCTCAACAGTAGACACACACAGGGCCCAGATGTAATCCTTCCACAGCTGGCGAGGTCATACTATGTTCAGTGTCAACACCGCAGGGCGTCAGCTGACTGCTTCTTGTTCAGAGCGTCTCGGGATCCACCAGCATAAGTAAACTTCCAACAGGGAGGCAGCCCTGCTCTGAAATCCCATCAGCTGGCCGTAAGTTGTTTATCCTCCCTCCTGTTTACTCTGCATGCTTGGCTGGCTGTCAAAGAGCGCAAGGTCAGAAAGAATTAGCCCACAGGCCACTCATTGGCATCTGGGGAAAAGTGACTTCACCTCGGTGGGAGGGGTAGACTGTAGACAGAACCACAATGTTAGTGAGGGAAGGTTTTTTTTAATTTCATGCTGATACAAGCTGATATTTCTCAACAGGAAGTATTGTGTAGACACATCGGAAGCTAGCGGCTAACTGTCGTAGGTTGTCAGGTTTTTTGCTTTTGCATCTTTTTGCGTGTTTTAGTGCAGACTAATATATGCAGTATTTCAACTTCAAACATTCTGTTAAGAGGTTTGTCTTCATATACTCTTAACATGTTGTAAGTGTAGTTTACTGTTGGATAAACCCCAGGGTAAATCTCTTAAATGCTCTGCAGAAAATTGACAGGAGGTGGAGAAACGGTGCATCAAAGCTCCCTTTCAGGTCTTATCGGGGGTTCATTCGAGGTGAAAGGCACCAGGAGTGGGAAGCCAGCGTCTTTAGAAAGCAGTGGAGGGTGAGAGAGAGTGATCCATTTACCAGTGTGACGATAAGGTACCAGTAAGCAGTCAGTGGCTCTACATACCTGGAAAGATCTGTAGAATTACTCTGTTGTATGGGCACTCGTCTGTGAAAAATATATCTGAAGCAGTAAGCGTACAGTGATATGTACAAGATGAGGGAAATTGAAATCCTTTTGATTTAAAGGGGAAACATTTAAACAATAGAGCTGAAAAACAAACACTGGGGATGCATTTGTGGTCTAATCACAGAAACTTTAGGAGAAGCAATGATACAACTTTCTCTAGCAACTCTATCAGGTTACTGAATTGTTGTTTTTTCATCTACTTAATGCAACAAGTTCTCAATCATTCCATGCGTTTACCTGCAATCTACAGTATCTAATAATAAGGTTGTAACCAGGCTCCAGTTGACAAGAGGTGTTTTACCCATTGGTCTTTACAACGCTCTTCTCACGTATGCAGCTTTAGGCTGGTTTATTTCAGTGTTTTGATTCTGCACATTCACCGCAAAGGTCACAGAGTGAAGTTGATACAAAACTGTGTGTTTTGATGAAAGTAAAACATGTGTGGTTGTGGGAAGGAGAAAAGTCTTTGTTAGGTGGGGACAGAAAAACGTTTTCATTTGACTATTTAAAGATATCTGGTGTTAAGGGCAGAGTTATCTCCTTTTTAACTCTCATACTTTGAGAACTGTTGTGTGGGCTGCCAGTGCCCCTCTGGATATGAACCCAACTTTCTAGCAAATTTTTAAACTCTGGTTATTTTAGGGAAGTTACTGCAAATCATTGTAACCCATTCTTGAAATGATTACCATAATGTAGTTATTAAGTTATCTGTTCATGTAAACACAGAAAATGTATTGTTGTCTGAGTGGAAACAGTAGAGAGAGAGATGTAGGGCTTAAATGTGTTGTGCAGTGCCAGAAAAAAAGGTTGTGGTAATAAAATGGACAGTAAGTTGTGAATATTTGTCATAAATCATGAGAAAAATGGGAGAATTTTGACCACGGTGTTATGTTTCATTGTAGGCAGACTCAGGAGCGGACACAGAACACAACAGGAAGTAGTAAAAAGTAACACTGTTTATTAATAAATGATCTTTTGGTGAGGTGGCAGGCAAGACTGAGGATGGCGGGAGGCAGGCTGGCTAGCGATGGCGTGGTCCAGCTGGCGATTAGCAGACGTGGTGGGAGATGAGTGATGAAGACCGGGTGTAAGCACAAGAATCCTGAAGCACAGGAAAAACACACATTAGGAGAAAAACACTAGAAACGAATCACATAAATACTCAAGGGAAGACACTAGTGACAAGGGGGCCAAGTATACTCTATCACAGAAGGTTAGGAACCATCTGGCGATGAGTAGCAGAAAACCAGGAGTAGTTAATCAGGTAAGACGATCCGCAAAGTGCCTGGAATGTAGCCCCTCCCAGAACACACACACATGCACCAAGACAGACAAGGAAGCGGGAGAAACCTGGGAAAACACAGAAAAAACACCAGGGTCGCAGCACTGGCCAACACCCAAGAGGAAACCATTGGGAGGGTTGGCAAGTATGTCTGACATGTGCAAGCTAACATTCTCACAATGTCAATGCTAACATGTTGATTCACTGACATTGACATTGTCATCCCTACAGAAATCTGAAGGTCAAATAATCCTTCAAAACCTCAGCAGGCAACATCATACACTGACATCTGACACAGTTTTAGGAGTTGGTCAAAAATACCAAGAAATCCTATGTGGAGATTTAGCTCAGCCATACAGGTGTGATGTTTCTGCTTTTTCAGATTTAAAACTTCTGTTCCACTGATTAGGGTGTTCAGGTGAATTTCTAAACTACTTCCTGTGCAGCTTTATTTCAATACAGATTTCTTTTGCAAATAAACACAACTGTTCCTCAATTCTGTCATGTGAAGTAACAGAGATAAGATTGACACATTGTTCACTTGGCATAAATACAAATCACTCTTGTTTCAGTGAAGCGGGAAGTAAATCCAGTAGGCAAGTCAGGGCAAATTTCACAGCAGCACGGGTTTCTCCCACCGTGTTTGTCAGACGTGGATGAATTCACACTCTGTTCTCAGCTCTTTCCGTTTGGGCCTATGGCACCGCAGTTTGTAAAATCTCTGTGTGTGTGTGAAAAGGCAACAAAGTGGAGCAAAGGTAAAAAAAGGCCAGTCTGCCAGGAGAACGGTGCAACTGGTTGGTCTCATTTCCTGCATTGTGGTGTTTCCAGGGTTTTTTTTGAGAACATGTACGTCTAAAAATAAAGGGAGCATTAATCTCTCTGCTGGGCATGGCATCTAAACTACAGAATAACCATTGTGTAGTATTTCCGATATTATCCTCTGGGAGTAGCGATGTGTATTTAAACAGAAATGCTCAGTTGATAGACTTGTATGGCGTTTATCTTTCATTCCCAGGGTTGTAATTTTGGGAGAATGCCTCTATTGGCTGTTTATACATTGTGTGGCTTTTTGCCCTCATGTAGTTGAACCTGATATAGATGTTTGATCACTTCCAGAGACAATTTCCACTATGCCTTTCAGTTAACAGAAACACATGTGCAGATAGATATTTGATGTGTTCCAGACCTACCTGAATACATTTTTAACCCAAGTTTGTATTTGTTTGTTACCCGTTCTTCTGTTAATTGAAAGTGTGCTGAAGGAGCAGTTGGCATGGTCAAGGAGCAAAGAAAAAAAACAGCAAGAGTCCCTGTGGGACAAAAATGCACCACCTTGTTTGTACCAGGAACTGTTGCAATGCTAGTTTCTTTGATCTTCCAAAGAAAGGCTTCCCAAAGAACACAAAAACAACAATTTAATCAGATTTTTTTTGTAGCAAAACCAGGACGTCATCCTGCACAGCTGTTTTCATGTCCTTTGAAACAAGTCTCAAAATCTCAAGTCTTTTAAAGCAAGACCATTAAGGCAAGTCCATGTAGTTATTAGCAAATCAAAGTTAAGATGCAACACATTCTGATCCGGTATTATAGCTCTCTTGTTTCAAGTCAACACTCAAAAACATATTATTGTGACTAGAGTCCTTGTCAAACTTAAAGTCTGAATATTTTTTTCACTGGCCCTATGGAGCAATATTTTCATTACCAGGCCCCAGGTAAACACAGTAATATGGCAGCAAAAGTCAAATCAAACATTAATATAAACAATGAAAATGTATTAAAATATAAAAAATTGCTTTGCAATTCAGCATGTTTGGAAGGCTTCAGCGAAACACACAATGCATTTTGATGAGAAATGCTGGATGTAACATAGCTGTGTTTGTTTACAAAACACAGGGGACAATTTTAACTATGTCTGGAGTCCAAGTCTCAAGTTTGCAGCTCTTTTATCCTGCATGTCACTTCAACCTGAGAGCACTGAAATATCATCTGTGGCGCAAGCACAAGAGGTAATCATCATGCAGCTGCTACAACACACAGGAACACAACCACCATGTTTGTGGAAATTTGGCAGAGACTTTGGACATTTTACTCCCTATGGTTTCTTTTTTAGGGGGAGGAAAAAGACTTCTTGAGTGTGGGAAATGATTTCCATTGGAGCTTGGAGACAGTAATCCCACTGTCTCTTTCTGTCCTCAGTGTGGGACAAGCTCCAGGGAAATCCTCCCACTGCACTCTGCTCCACTAACACAAGCCTTATTCCCTTCTGCTCCATTAACGATAAGGGGAAAAACCTCAACAGCAGCACACTGAGGGTTTCACTCATATCGTTTTTTCTTGCTGAGTCTCCATGGATACAACCTCTTTTGTGTAGTTGTTATGTAATTGATTGTAACAACAAGTGCTTTATTTACATACTGCACCTGTCCTGTTTCCACATACTCAGAGACATTGGCCCTTGAGTGACCAATGTAAACAGTGCTGTCACAATGCAATTGCAGTGCTTTTAGCAGTGGATTGCGGTTACATTTTCATAAATATTAAGTGTTGATAGGCCAAAGTAAGGGTACATACCTACACAGGAAATCATTTTATCCTCCCCTTACCCTGCTAAGGAAAACAGATTATATAAAATATGCTGTTGCCAAGTGCGAATGGTAGAATAGTCATACACACTAAAAATAAATAAATAAATTACATTTTTAATAAGACTAGTAGAAAATTGGCTAACACTCATCTGAACACCTGGAATGGGTTTGTCAATTGTAAATATAAAAGTAGTTTCCAAGATTGGATAACACAGCAAGTAAAACTTTTTGAAAACCTCAAAATCAGCTGATTTGGGGGGAAAAGCTCAGTGTATTTTAAAGGCACCCCTCCCTCCCTGTACGTCTGGCAAAATATAAACAGTCCTTTTATCCCCTATTCAATGGAAATGTGAAGCTTGAAATCAAAATATTATAATAATTCGTTCTTGCTTTTACTACGTGTATGAACAATTATATAGTTTTATTTTAGTTTTATATTATAGTTATCAATGTCTTTGTTTTATAATGTTTCCTTGTCTTGAATGCTTTGCTGAAATAGTTTAATTAGTTAATCAATTGATTATGGGATCAACAGAAAATCAATCACAAACATTTATGATTTAACAATTGATTATTCATGTCATTTAATAAGTATTAATGCTAAATATTTCGTTGTCACGTTGGCCCCCTTCAGTTAATGGAGCTGTCAGTATGCAATGTAAGCTGAAACTGAAGGAGGCTTTGTGATAAGGTTGAAAGCCCTTGTAAAAACTCTAGTAAGTGAACCTTTGAGTTTAGAGTTTAAAAAACACATGTTTTGAACTTCTATTCTCAAATCTGAAGATAAATCAAAAAAACATTGTTTGTTTGTTCACCTGTCACTAACAAACATTCACTGCGGTGGACAATAAAGTTGTTATATTATGCATTTGCGTACATTGTATTTAGCTGTAGTGATCTGTAGTGGAGATGATGCTCGCGGTCACAGTGTTGTTTAAAGCTGAAGGCTGTCAGGAGCAACTGTTTGAATTTCTCAAATGCCCACACTCATTAAAATAGATTTCTTTGTGTCCAAATGTATGCTCTCCATTTGGCTCCGAGCACAGGAAAGAAAGACAAAAGACACCTAAAGTTGATGAAATAATCTATATCATCTTCAACAGTCTCCAGCCATTTAGATCCTGCTGGGATTATAATATTGAGCCAATCCACTCCTGAAGAAGAGCAACTGATGGAGGCACTCAGGGGAGGGCTGAGAAAGATCTATAAAGACGAACCAGTAGACATCACAACAGTTAAATTCATCTCTCCACTCTCCGAGCTGCTCATCACCATTCGCCTCCCTCTCTCCTTCTCCCCCTCAGAGGCACCGCACGGCCTGAGGAACCTGCAGCAACAGGCCGAGTGCTGCTGAAAGCCAAACACTGTGCGAGAGTATTGAATTATTTTCCCTCCTCTGCTTTGAGCAGTAGGCGAGGGAATCAATTCAGTTTTGGTCAACAGTAGCAGGTCCAGCTGTAGGAGGTGTAGCAGGATTATCAGGGCATTGCTATGCATGTTTTGGTCTTGTTTTTTCAAGTTTGTCTTATCTCTCCCCCAGTGTAGATAGACATGGGTTTACTACTGATTTGAGGTGATTGCAGTGAGCAAATGAGATCAGGTGGCAGGACCTGATCTCATGTGCTCTGATCCTGAACGGGAGGCTGGATGAAGTTCCTCTGCTACTGGCTTTACGCAGCCTTCTGTCAACACTATGTTGGCAGGTCCGCTGTTACATTGGCATGCACTCAGCTGCAATTGCATTGGTAAGCAATCACGACATCTGAATGCTCTCCAGAAACACTCAGATGCTCTGCTGTTGAATCAGGAAACATTTTATTTACTTCTGTGTTGTTTGTCTCCCATGAATTCAATATTATTGTCCTTAATGTAGCAAGAAGCCTATATGACTGGTAAAATGCAACACATTTTAGACATACCCTGTTATTACTGGAGAAGTGTGACATTTTGTTGTTGTGTATTCACAGCATGTCTACAGTGCTTTGAAGTGTGAAGCATTTCCCCTATTGGTTAGTTCAGTCATTGTTTTTTTTTTTACCTTTATTTATTCTGCGGAGCTGCACTGAGAGGAAGCCTCTCTTTTGCAGGAAGGCCCTGATCACATTCACACCTGGAAGCTGCCCAGTACAACCGCAGCCTGGTCTGCTGGCCACTAAACAGCTCCACTGGAGCTGTTGGGGTTATGGGCCTTGCTCAAGGGCACCTCAGTGGTGGTAAATGAGGGAGGGCAAGCGCTTCTTGGTTTACTTTCCACACCCAGATTTTATCCTGCCAGTTTGGGGATTGAACCGGCGACCTCAAGCTCGCTTCTCTAACCTTTGGGCCACCACTGCCCCTCACCACTGTCATATAGTGAAACGCTCATTAGGATTATGTTCTCAGTCCTTACAAATGCAATGCAGTTTACGAGGAGTGTATTTAGCAGGTATAATGTTTACCATCTTAGTTTAGTGTGTTAGCATGCTAGCTTTGGCTTATTAACAAAGACAAAGTACAGCTGAGTTTGATATGTATAGTATAGTATAGTATATACACTCACCTAAAGGATTATTAGGAACACCATACTAATACTGTGTTTGACCCCCTTTCGCCTTCAGAACTGCCTTAATTCTACGTGCCATTGATTCAACAAGGTGCTGAAAGCATTCTTTAGAAATGTTGGCCCATATTGATAGGATAGCATCTTGCAGTTGATGGAGATTTGTGGGATGCACATCCAGGGCACGAAGCTCCCGTTCCACCACATCCCAAAGATGCTCTATTGGGTTGAGATCTGGTGACTGTGGGGGCCATTTTAGTACAGTGAACTCATTGTCATATTCAAGAAACCAATTTGAAATGATTCGAGCTTTGTGACATGGTGCATTATCCTGCTGGAAGTAGCCATCAGAGGATGGGTACATGGTGGCCATAAAGGGATGGACATGGTCAGAAACAATGCTCAGGTAGGCCGTGGCATTTAAACGATGCCCAATTGACACTAAGGGGCCTAAAGTGTGCCAAGAAAACATCCCCCACACCATTACACCACCACCACCAGCCTGCACAGTGGTAACAAGGCATGATGGATCCATGTTCTCATTCTGTTTACGCCAAATTCTGACTCGACCATCTGAATGTCTCAACAGAAATCGAGACTCATCAGACCAGGCAACATTTTTCCAGTCTTCAACTGTCCAATTTTGGTGAGCTCTTGCAAATTGTAGCCTCTCCTATTTGTAGTGGAGATGAGTGGTACCCGGTGGGGTCTTCTGCTGTTGTAGCCCATCCGCCTCAAGGTTGTGCGTGTTGTGGTTTCACAAATGCTTTGCTGCATACCTCGGTTGTAACGAGTGGTTATTTCAGTCAAAGTTGCTCTTCTATCAGCTTGAATCAGTCGGCCCATTCTCCTCTGACCTCTAGCATCAACAAGGCTTTTTCGCCCACAGGACTGCTGCATACTGGATGTTTTTCCCTTTTCACACCATTCTTTGTAAACCCTAGAAATGGTTGTGCATGAAAATCCCAGTAACTGAGCAGATTGTGAAATACTCAGACCGGCCAGTCTGGCACCAACAACCATGCCACGCTCAAAATTGCTTAAATCACCTTTCTTTCCCATTCTGACATTCAGTTTGGAGTTCAGGAGATTGTCTTGACCAGGACCACACCCCTAAATGCATTGAAGCAACTGCCATGTGATTGGTTGATTAGATAATTGCATTAATGAGAAATTGAACAGGTGTT
The DNA here is from genome assembly GCF_021292245.1 of Micropterus dolomieu. NCBI lineage: Eukaryota > Metazoa > Chordata > Actinopteri > Centrarchiformes > Centrarchidae > Micropterus > Micropterus dolomieu. The sequence continues at coordinate 21,859,441 of NC_060159.1, forward strand.
CCTAATAATCCTTTAGGTGAGTGTATATATAAAAGAATTTTGTCATAAACAGCAGTATTTGACAAATTAAAATTTTGATCTAAGTGATCACCAAAGTTATTCAAATTCATCCTGAGGGGAACATGAATGTCTGAACAAAATATAGTGGCAATCCATTTAATTGTTTTCGAGACGTTTCACTCAAAAGCATACATGTCAACCTCATGGTAGCACTAGAGGAATGTCAGGGGATCACAGACATCACCAGGATTCATCCTCTAGGATCCACGAATGTCTGTACACAATTTCATAGCAATCCATCGAACAGTTTTTGAGATATTTCGGTCTGGAACAAAGTGGTGAACTGACAGACAGGCCGACATTGCCATCCATAGAGCCGTACCGCTAGCATGGCTAAAAATTACTCAAACTACTACTTGACTATCAAAACAGTTGCCAATTACTGATCAATTAATTTACTAACCATCTCAGCTCTGTAAATAAGATTTTATGGGACTTATCCAAGAACTACCTCCTTGCACTACAGCTACTACTAGGCTTTAAAGTCAAAATTCTGTCTTTGTAGCAAAAGCCAAACATCCTGCAAGAAATGAAGGATGAAGGTAGTTCTGTATTGCTAGACCTGTATTCAGCTCCCTGCTAAAGTCTGGAATGTGTTTTTCTTTTTAGTTTTTTATAGTATTTAGTGTGTGTGCATCTAGACTGAAATAAGCACTCCACACTGACGGTATTATATGCCACTAGTCAACTGTCGTCAGCTCTCAGGGGCTTTGTTGTAAGTACAAAGTACTTATGAGAAGTGATTGCTCCTCTCGACTCTCCCAACAAGACTCACTTGTGTCTTTCCCTTTTTTTAAAAAAAATATGTGCACGTAGTAGGCTACCTTCCTTATCGTCACCTATATTAGCCCTGCCCAATGACAGTAAACCATGGTTCAGATGTATTCCTGAGAAGCAGATGAGGTTTCCGAGCAGAGCCATGCAAATTTACCTCACCTGAGTCTTCGATGCAACCTTATTTTTTGTCAGAAAATGTAGCTGTGTGTTAACACTGTTCAACACTAAAATCTCGTTAAGACGTAATATTGGTGGGGTCGTCTGCCAGCAGAGAAAAAAATCAGACAAACTCATCTTTTATTCATCAGCCAACCTGTGCTGTCTGGTAAGTAAGAGCACTGAAGAAGTTAATCAGCCTTTTCATTCTATGTATGCTTAGGATTGTTAAGTTTTGCAGTAAGATTTGGCATCATGTCGAAAGTGTTTCTCCACTTCATGTCCAGTAAACTCTAATGAAATAGTCCAAGTGTCCTTATCTTTCCAGTACAGGCCAGTTAGTCTTGGTTTGGACTTTTAATGACACACAAGATGTCTGAAAATTCAGTGAGCCAGAATGTTGTGCGTGATTGTGATGATAGCATTGATAGAAATGCGTCACAGATATGGAAGTAACAAGTGGTTGTTAAGCAGAGGTCAGTAAGTGAGGATTAAGGTGTACTCTCCCTTTCGGCCTTATACGTCAGAAAGTGAAACCTAACTTCCTAACTCGATCACAGAGCACGCAGCCTGATGTGAAGATGCTGGCTGCTCATCCGGAGAACAAACCCCTCTTGATATTCCGCATCACTGCACTGAGCCGCAGAGCTTAAAATCCCTTATATCCTGTCCCCTGACTACTTGGCTGTAATGAAAATTTGAGGCTGTTTTTTCAAACCTTGTGTGGAGGAAGAGGTTGATGATGAGAACCTCTGAGGCCAGCTACAAGTACCTGTTTCCTGGTTGAATTTACATGTGCTGATGACGAGTGCGAGGATCTGCATGGCCCCTCATCACTGACAAAAGCTCTCCACCGCTACATCCAGCCAGCCTCTGATGGGCTTCTCTCTGCAGTGTTGTGTTGGCATGCAGCCACCAAGCCACTGAATTAGAGTGACTAAACTGTGCTTTCAAATTGTGAGCATTTACATGGTCGCTTTGAGTAATTTGTTCTGATGGTCTTGTTAATGATCAACTATATGTGCTGATCAGCTCCTTTTAACACTCAGATTGAATATTAAATATTATATTATATATGTTCAATATATTATATATAAAACAAGTTGCATTAATAGTTTTCTGGCCACTTTGGGGTGGTGAAACACAAAATTATCCCGTCATATACAGTGGGGGAAAAAAGTATTTGACCCCTTGCTGATTTTGCAGGTTTGCCCACTTACAAAGAATGCAACAATCTACAATTTTAATCATATGTACATTCTAACAGTGAAAGACAGAATCCCAAAGAAAATTCCAGAAAATCACATCATATGAATTTATAAAAATTGATAACCATCTGATGAGGAAAAACAAGTATATGACCCCCTACCAAACAGCAAGTATTCTGGCTCCTACAAGCCAGTTAGTCTTTCTTTAAGACACAGCCCCAATCCGAACCAATTATCTACATCAAATACACCTGCCTCACCTCGTTACCTGTATAAAAGACACCTGTCAACACCCAAACAACCAGCATCCAACATCACCACCATGGGCAAGACCAAAGAGCTTTCTACGGACATCAGGGACAAGATTGTTGATCTGCACAAGGCTGGGATGGGCTACAAGAGAATCGGAAAGCAACTTGGAGAGAAAAGATCAACTGTCGGTGC
>NC_060159.1:21862185-21901817 GCF_021292245.1 Micropterus dolomieu
TGGACCAACATCTCCTTCCCTCAGTGAGAGAGCTGAAGATGGGTCGAGGATGGGTGTTTCAGCACGACAACGACCCTAAGCACACCGCCAAAGCAACAAAAGAGTGGCTGAAGAAGAAGCACATCAAGGTTCTGGAGTGGCCTAGCCAGTCTCCAGACCTGAATCCAATTGAAAATCTTTGGAGGGAGCTTAAAATTCGAGTTGCCAGGCGACAACCTCGGAACCTGAATGATTTGGAGGCTGTCTGCAGGGAGGAGTGGGCCAACATCCCTGCCGAAATGTGCACAAACCTTGTCACCAACTATAAAAACCGTTTGACATCTGTGCTGGCCAATAATGGCTTTTCTACAAAATATTAACATGCTGTTTGTCCAGGGGGTCAAATACTTGTTTTTCCTCATCAGATGGTTATCAATTTTTATAAATTCATATGATGTGATTTTCTGGAATTTTCTTTGGGATTCTGTCTTTCACTGTTAGAATGTACATATGATTTAAATTATAGATCGTTGCATTCTTTGTAAGTGGGCAAACCTGCAAAATCAGCAAGGGGTCAAATACTTTTTTCCCCCACTGTATTTTATGGAGCCGTGTTGCCCATTTACACGTCCAGCAGACATAACAGCAGCATTAATTTGGTGTCGTGTTTCTGGGCACCCAACAAATAGTAACTCCCGGTATTCACTCTCCTTTTAGCTCTGATACTTGGTGTCCACCAACACCTGAAGGAAATATCTAGCTCTTAAGCTGCAAAAAGCTCCCCTGTGTTCACTATCTAGTTGCTAACTTTGTCTGTTTGGTGCTGAGGAAACAGCTGCCCGTGGCGTCTGCAAATGGTGCTGCTGAAAGTGAATCACAACAGTAAATGTTATTGTATAATGTGTTATTACAAGTGTCTGACAACTTTGTGGAAATGATCCCTAAAGAGATAGACAGTTTGTTAAAGAATAAGATCCTCTTTGTTTAAACAAAAACTGTAATTATATCAATCTTGTCAAAGCCCACCAGACTTTGTTGAGATAAACAATAATTTTACCTCACAGAACAGTTGCTGCTGCCTCAGTTGGTTAGTTTGTTTGGGTGAACACTTTAGTGGATGTACTTTGACGGGGCGCAATTGCCCGCAACCGTTACATTGCAGCCCTGTTTCACTGCTGCAGAGTGTAGCATGCTCACTCAGTACTGGACAAATTTCGGGGTGGTGATGGAACAGTGGATAAGACACATGCCTTTGGTGTGAGAGAACCGGGTTCAATTCTCCACTGTGAGGCGTCCACCAATGTGTCCCTGGGCAAGACACTTAACCTCTAGTTGGTCCAGAGGCGTGCAACCTCTGACACATATAGAAATTGTAAGTCGCCTCAGATAAAAGCGACAGCTAAGTGAATGAATAAAATAAATAAATTTCCAAAAATGTCATATAGACACAAAAATAAGGTCCAGCTTGAAAAATACCACAGTTACCCTTTAAGTGCAGGTGAGGATGCGAGCCAGAATGCCACAGCATGTGAATATGATCCTTTAATAGTGTTTTTGTATCACTGAGACCAAGTTCTTTTAGTGCTTAAGCCTAATAAATAAATATATATGCTACTTTGCTATGTTAGATCCGCCCGACATTCTCTTAATGATTTCATTTTATTCTGGATTTACTCCACGTCACAAGTCAAGAGCAATTAAGCCTCTGTCATGGTCAAGTCAAGTTTCAGAACAAGTCATATCTAAAGCCTCTTTCTGTGACTAAAGTTGGTCTTAAATTGTGACTCTTTTGTTCTTGCTCACTCTTTCTTTTTTTGTAGTTGAATTGAATTGGGCATCTAATGATAGACGGTGTTGATTCAGTGTATGTATCTCGCGTATTCCAAAATTTGTGATTTGGGGAAAGATGAATAAAGTGTATGAGACTTGACACGAGTCCTAGCATTAAGCACAATATAATACACTTGACTGGATTTAACCTTTCTTTCTCTGAGAATCTTCTATCTTTTAAAACAAGTCATAGAAAGCTATTTTACGTTTCCCCAATAAATTGTTTCACTGTGTGTTCTACCTGTCAAGTGCAAAATGGACAAAAACCTGAAACATCTGATAATAACATAGTCTCATGTTGAAAACTACACAGATCACCCTAGACCACTACACAGAGGCAATCACACACTATTGCACCACTGGCAGACCTAATATCTGACACTATTTGCAGTGTGAACAAGCGCTCACATTGCCCCAAATGACTCAATATATTTTAGTGCTTTCCTCCAGTAGTACTCCACCGACTGGGGATGGGCACTAGCTTGAAACGACACATCAAAAGTAAAGATTTGGTTGGTTGGATCTCAGATCCTCTGCTCTTAAGCTCCATGTAATGTTTGTTGACACAGAGGTGGATAGTTGGAAACGGATAAAAAAAAAAAACAGGGTGCGGCGTTATCTCTGTGACTCTCTGAGCTCCTGTGTCATTACTGGAGCGCAGCCACTAGGCTGATTTGTTTTTATTGTTATCATATTATCAGAGCCGCAAGGCACCCTTAGTAACAACGTGTACCACCCCACCTCATGTGTGGTCCTCCATAACACTGTATTTTACGCCTTCATGAGCATGTTTACTGCCACATAACCATCATAATGCCATTGAAATGCAAGATTTTAGGTAAATTGGCTTTTGGCAAAGTCATACAGTATTTGTATCTTATGGTTCAGTTCAACAGCACACCTATGAATGAGGTCTGTGGTTACACAGCAATCTGTTATGCTAGCATAAGCCCAGGACTCTTGGTTCAAGGCTGGGAACTCTCCGCCCCTTTGCCAGAAGCTGTGGTCCCTGCTGGCATGAGTGACACTTGGCAATATTTACTCTTATTGATCCAGATCATATACTTGAGTCCAGCTGGAGTCAGTGTGATATTGAATGTATTTAAATTCAATGATAGAGTTGAAAGGTGGGCCTTTCAGCGGTTGCAATGTTATGTATATTCTGAAGAGCATCTGCATTAGCTCCATTTGTCTGTCTGACATGAGAATCTATAGCTGACAACACAAAAGACTCATCGTATAGAGATTGCTGTGAACATCACCTGTAACAGCAGTTTGTAATATTGATGCACACAGGTTGTGTTTTGCATCTTTCCATTAACCTTTAACCCCTGATAATCTCTCCCAGAACAAGACCAGTCCACGTTTGCTTTAATGAAAACCTGATCAACAGCTACAGTTGTGACATCCACCTTCAGCATGGTGCATGGTGTCAGATTAGTTATAGGTAAACTGACTACACTGCTGCAAGTAATGATACATTTAGTTATCATTTAATCCATCTATCTTTATTTTTCTTCATTTAGTTTAAAACTGTCAGTAAAGCAAGCCGATACCAGAAAATGTTTTTGATTTTTTTACTTAATGAATGCCTTAAACAGAATGTGTCAAATTTAAAAGATTTGTTTTTTAAGTATGTAGATTTATGAGTATGTGTTTTTCATGGTTTGGACAAGGCCCCTTAGTACCACTAGGGAAATCTAGAGCATACAATGACACACAGTGTGCTTCTAACTTTGTACCAACAGTTTGGGGAGAGGTCTTTCCTGTTTCAATATGACAACGATCTTGTACACAAAAGAGGTCCATAAAGAAATGGCTTTCCCAGTTTGGTGTGGAAGAAGTTGACTGGCCAGCACACTTGGACCAATTCGCCTCAAATCTTGTCTTTCCATTGACTTTCTTGACTTCTAACCATGTACTATATCTGTATTACTATTGGTCTTTAGAAACTTGATATTTTAAAGAATTACACGGTATTATTATATATACAGTATTATTATCTAACGGAATCATGCATTGGCCTGGTAGGAAACAAATCATTAACCTTGCTGAGCATCAGTGTTATTCTTCACTCAGGGCTTCACTGACTAATATTACATCTCTTTCTCCCACCATCAGACATAGCTGTTGTGGAGATGACGGATGCCTTCCGCCAGCCTTCGCTCTTCTACCACCTGGGAGTCAGAGAGAGCTTCAGCATGGCCAACAACATCATCCTGTACTGTGACACTAACTCCGACTCCCTCCAGTCCCTGCAGGTGAGCTGTCATCATGAGTAGAAACCAGGACAATCCTGCCCTCATCACTTTAACACATGAACCAAACAATCACCATGGTTCACAAGGGTGGTGATTAAAGGCTATATTTAGGAGGACAGGAGATTGACAGAAACGTAATTTGATGGCAGCGGCACAGAAATGCATAATTTGATGGAAGGAAATACATTTATGAAACCGTTTGAGATGGGGAGTAAATAGAAAATAAAGTTTAAAGACAATTATGTTTTTTGATTAGTGATCACTCTGTTTGTATGTTAGCTGGAAATTCAAAATCATGTACCGGTGATAGATTTCCATAAAGTCTGCATGTAAGTTAGGTTAGTGCCCAAAGAACAGGGGGGGTCCAGGAATTTTTTTAAGGATTCCTCATCATTGAAAGATTAGGCATTTTAAAACATTTTTGCCATTTTATCATGAACTACTGCATTTACACTGTTATCCACTAATTATTATATTCATTATTATTCATTAGATAGTTATAGCATGGATACAGACAAGAACCACTGTGAGCAAGAGAGGGGTAGGACGTATGTAAAAGGTCCCAGCCCAGAATCGAACCGTGGATTTTAAGATTATGTGGTGTGCATATTAACCACTAGTCCACCAGGAACCCTCAGTGTATATTTTTTGCATAGTGTGGTTCAGGTATGTACCTTCTGCTTTATAGTTGTTATGTGTTCATCTTTGGTGGGGATCTTTGCTTATGCTAACTAGCCTTTTTTTATTCCATTATTTCCCCATAACAATGAATATATTTTACCCAGGAAAGAGCCTCCAAACAGTGAGTCTTCAAAGCAATAAAGTACATACTGTATACTAGATGGTGAATCATTACTGCAGTGTATTAGTCTGCTATGAGAGTAACAAAACTATGTTCAAATAAAAATGTCAGACTGTTACTTTAATGGGCTGGAATCCAAAATGTCCCTGGCAAATTTTGGCTGAGTCAGAACATGACAACAGTGTGAGTCTTAGAGCTCCTGTGTAGCAGACAAGACATAGTTCACACAGTCTGAGGCCCAAGCTTAGCATGTTTAAAAGCTCCTGCTGTAGGCAACTTGTAGCAGGGGAACACTGATGCCTTTATTGTATGCTGTTTGTGTAGCGAGAGTCTTATGGCGACAGAGATCCTCAGCCAGCAATCACAGTGTATGGTCCACATATAGTACTAGACTGCCAGGAGGGATCTCCAGAGTCGAGATAAAATTACATAAAAACAAATTATCTTAGCTATATTATTTCTGCTTTTTAAGTTAGAAAAAGGTTTTGGACAACGTTATAACCCTAATGCAAACTGGTACCTAATAGGAGTTCCTGTGAGCTGTCGTGGTGTCCGCGCACCTGGCTGGGCAGTCCGCTAACTGCACCTCACCCTGCATGAAAAGACCACTTCTCTGTGGTGGTTTCATGTGATCTCGCTCAGACTAGTAAATAGTTTCAAAGGGTTCTGATTTAAAGTCAGATGTTAATACTGGAGCTCTTATACACCAAGACCCTAAAGAGGCCTTTGTGTACTCTGTGTACTATCCATGCTTCTTTTCACACCAAATTGGTTGGGGTATTTTTGAATAACAAAAGTGCAGTTTATTCACTTATGAAATAAGGCTTGAAGTGGATCTTCATCCACAGTTAAAGACATTCTTAGGGTTCTTTTGAATAAATTTTGAAACACAACCAGCATGAGAAAAACTCCTATTGATTCAGATTGTAACACATCCTAAAGGTCATTACAGCACTGATATGACACACTGAAAGTAATATGGTATTGATGTTGTGCAATCACCCATTGTTGCCTTGTATTCGTTAGTGAGCAGCAGATTTTAGTTTTTTTTGAGCCCTGTAATGCAAATGTAAATATATTGCTCTCTTTATCCAGCATGTGATGAGAGGAAAATCACAAAAGTAAGGTCTGTCTTTGGAGATGTATGTGGTCCTTGTGTATCATGTTAAGTTAAAACTGGCAATGAGGATATAGGAAATATGTAAGTGAGGCTGCTCATAAGTTGGTGGTTGATGGTTCGCTGATTTTAAAGACAGGTTAAACCTAGCAGAGGCAGAATATCTTTGTTCAATACTATGGTGTTAGTATGCTTAGTTTGTACGTCTTAAGGCAAGGTGTTTAATAAAAATAATATAATAATAATAATAATAATATAATACTAAAAGACATTCTCTCATCAAATCGATTTATGGTGATGTCCTCTATTGTATACACAAAAACTGATGTAGTGAAGTAATTTTGTAAAGACTGAAAAAGAGGTTTTGAGAGAAAAGTTTGAATTGTTACTACTTTCACAGCTCTACACAACTAATCGCTTTATGAAGGACATGATGGTAGGACTGTGTCTCGTAAAGTTACAAAAATTGCCAACCCCCCCCCCCCCCCCCCCCCCCCCCCGATTCCACAAAAAGGGGTTTTCAGACCTTACTTCACCGAGGCCTTAAGTTACTATGTTTACAAGGAAAGTGAAGATGGCAAGACAACATAGTTTTTGTGCTTTTCATTTGTAATCACATTAAACTAATAAGATTTTGTTTTCAGAGGTTTTGAATGTACAAATGATTAAAGACCAATACTATATTTTTTATTACAAAAATAATGATTATATAGAATGCAGGATGAACCATGCATGATGCAGAACATCCACCCATGTACGGTTTAAGGTACTTTGTGGAGTACCATAAAATAAAGCCTTAAAGCCCAACAAACAAGTTGCATTTCCTTCCTCATAAAATTATTTGCAAACATTCTTTGAATATTTTCTAACCTACATTGTCAGGTTCAGCTTTTGGTCTTCTCTTATTTAGTGGTGTATTTCTACTTTTGACGATGTATTACATGCCATAGTCTCCCTGCTTTTAACCAGAAACATTCATCAGATTTTGGACAAGCAGTCAAATTTCCCAGAAGTGTCCTTGTGATAAAATGTTACTGTCTCAGGTGTTATGTATTGAATTTTATTTTATTATTTTAAGTATTATTAAGTATTACAAATTGCCCTTAGGAGAAAATGTTCATCTTAAATCTCTGAATATATTTTTCTCTTCTCATGTTTCAGGAGATAATTTGCCAGAAGAACACTGTAAGTACACAAAGCAATCTTTTTTTTTTCCCCTAGCCTTTTCCTTTCACACATTACTCACCCATTGCTCACACACATTATGTGGTGCAAAGAATATGCTTTTTTGCAACATGCAGGAAGCACAGTGTCTAACACCTTATGTTTCTCTTCTTGGTGTTATAAAAGGTTTTCTGTTTTGCAGCTTGCTTTTGTTTAGAAGCTGTGATGACTGTTTGGTTTCACAGAAATGTAAAATGAAAACATCTTCTCTTCCATTTTCAAGATGTCTTTCTCAGATGACAGCTGTTTCATGAGAAACTGACTGCATTGGCACGTTCTGCATAAAACTGACTTGAAAAAACTGCATTACACAAATAAGGCGCTGCTTAAATGCTAAGGATATCCCGCTCTTTACTAACGCCTTACTGTACTTTCTGCTAAAATATAAAAATTTATTTACATCAACCCACTGACACACAGTACGTCCTGATATATATTTTCAGTAAAGTCAATACAAATGAAAGGTTTAAGAACGAAATAGAAAAGTTTTTTTTGATTAATGAATAGTTATTCAAAAATGAATTCAAAAAAAAATATCACTGTTTCCGAGAGTCCATCTCGGTGTCTTCAAATGTCTTCTTTTGCTTGACCAACAGTATAAATCTAAAGCTGGGGGAGTAACAAATTTTGGCTTGATAAATAACTTAAACAATTGATCACTTATCAAAAAGTTTAAAAAATCTGATAATAGACTTATTCAGCTCTAAAACAAATAAACATATTGTGATTAAGACAGAAGCTTGGGAGCAGGCTGATTGTTGTCCATGAGTCGAGTTCAGGAGTGAGATGAAAGGCTTAGCTCTTCTTAATGGATTTTCAGTGTGAAAGGAGGTGACCCTGTGCTGCATGAAACGCACTGATCTCTGACACTGACTCTGTGTGAGGAGAGCTGATTATCACTCACTCAAAGCATAAGAGTGTGAGCTTACTGATCTCCCTTATGTGCACTCACTGCCTTTGTTCTCTCTCATTCTTGCTTCTATTAGGGCACTTAGCTGCCATCTGCCCTGGTGCACGTGATCTGTGCTGGTAAAAGTGCACTTAAAAGTGCAATATAGGCGTTTTTGATCCTTTTTTTTTTGTTTCTTTTTTTTTTTACATTTTTACATTTTCCATCTCTTTGAAGGCATTGTTGCATGGGCCGTGATTAATATTATTAATATTTGTATCCATCAAAACACAATTTGTCATGTCATCCATGTATTCACAAAAACAACAAAGGTCACAATGAAACTCTCAGCCAGTAGCAAACCTCCTCTGTCTCAGGACCTTTCTCCTGCAGGCCACAACCCCAGCCAAGTCAACATACAAGCCACATCATGATACTTTAGCCTGTTGTAGTCAATGAAATCAAACTAACATAACACTCAAACTCTACAAGGAATCAACCAACTGGTCGAGGCAGATGGCCACCCACCCGGAGTCAATTTTCTGCTCAAAGTTTCTACCTGCTAAAAGGGAGTGTTTCCTTTCCTCTGTTGCCAAGTGCTTGCTAATGGTGGGAACTGTTGGATCTCTATAAATAATTTTAAAAAGAGTATGTTCTAGTCTTGCTTTATGAAAAGTGCAATGAGACAAAATAATATGTAACGAATAATTGAATAAATTATGATAGGACAGTCACTGTTTGGGTAAGGGCTTGAGCCATCAGTCTATTGCTCTTTAACTACATTATCACCTGTGCTGATGCAAATGCATTTAATTTCTGTCAAAATAAAATCTGCAGGTGTAAATGTTTGTTATTATCATCTGCTGTTGCAAAAGCAAACAGTATGTTGCTGTATTGAACTAAGTGCATTTAAATAGCCACCGTGATTGTGGAAATCCAGGCAATTAGCCTCTGTTTATGTAAATGCAATGACTGTAAATGCATGCACATTGCTTTGTCTGTTTTGGTATAAATTTACTCACTATTGCTACACACCGACTTGGTATAAATCTGCATTTGCAGCTCGTGGGTACAAACTCTCAGAAATTTAGGCCTGGGTGAGGGAGACCATGGGTGGTTATTAGTCATCACTACTTCCTCAAGGGCTTGATGAGTGTTGGTACGGTAAAGTAAGTGCTAACATCAAGTTGCAGTCAGCTGAGTACTGGAGCAGCTTTCCTACTCAGAGAGACAGAGACATGCTGCTGTAACTGCAGATGGACCGATGGACCATCAGCAAGGCTAACTAAGCAGATGACTCACTCACTGAATAACTGGCTCATTGTCAGTCACATTCACCAGATTCCCCGTGAACCAGTGCCGTCACATGTGTTTCACTCGCAGCTGAGAAACTTGTTACCTATAAGTGACTAGCAGAAGTTAACTTAGAATGACCTGCAGCCGCTCCAAAAAATGCATCAGCTCGTGAAAACAAACCTGTCACATGACAACCATGACGGCATGAATCATACAAAGACAGAGGAGCAAAATATAGCTAAATATAGTGTCTGATTGTACACATAACAGAAACAGGGGTCACAGGTTTATTTTTAAAAGGCATGCACCGCCACTGCAGCAGTCAGTGATGTCATGATCTGCTGTTGCACAGGAGGAAGTTATCTGCAGATGGCTTTCATTGCTTCAACACCGCACCTTCATTTCACTTCCTCTTTTCTCTTGGCAGCAGTGTGTTTTCTCAAAGAGGCTGCTGAAAAGCTGAAACCAAGATACAATATTAAAGCTGTCAGGATGCAGCTGGGTAGGAGCCCAACCGCCTTCAGATGCCCTCATGTTGTGTTTCACCACACATTTGACATTCTGGGAATAGCTCTCCTTGAAAAGACCTCGGCTGTTCCTTGAGGATGTCAATAGTGGATTTCCTGCCTCTCTCTCTCTTTTCTCTTGGTGCTGTCTGTAAACACCACATGCACGTGTTTCCTCTTTGTTTATTCAGCAGTGGTGGGCGACTGCAACAGGAGCTTCACGACCACTGCTGGAGAATATTCAGTTTAAACAAATACAGATACAGAATACAGCAATCTACCTCTAGATAAAACACAGCTGTCTAGAATTAGAGCTAAGTAAATAAAGAACCCTTTTAGTGCTACAACTACAGCTAAAATGTGAAACAGACGTGAAAAGAAATTACTCCTGAATGCCACAGCTGCAGAAAATAACATGGTAGAGCATTGTAGTAAGTGAGCAGTAAGATTTTTGTTTCCGCTTGATTTTTGTCAACACCAGACTGCATGAACAAGTGGAATTTGTAAGTGCACTGCTGTAAGTGTTGGTGGTTGTTAGAAAGCAGCTCCTAATGGGAATGTCAGCACTGATGCACATCTGTCCGCCTGACTGCTGCCTATTTAGTCTGGCTCAGGGAAGACAACGCCATAAACACTATTGTCTCTGTAGACAGATGAGAGCCGAAGCCGCATGTGATAACATGAAACTGTATCAAGCAGGGGAAACAGACTTCCTCCAGGCAATCTGCTTCCTCCTTATACAATGTAATTTTTTACATTTACAGTGTCTGTAAAATCAGTTTTAAAGAGTATTGTTTGCATAATTTAAATAAGGTTTGTATTTACTATACTGTACATACCCACCTTTTACTGTTTTACCTGCTTATGATACATTATACTCTCACACACATACACACACACATATATAAAATCTCATAAGCTGGGAAAACATATCCTTACAGTAAAAGATGTATCTTATATACACACACACATATGTAATAGCTCAATATGCCCAATATTAACAAAAGTGTACAGCAGATGTACTTCTAAATAAGCACAATATGAGACATAACATATGGCATGTCTGTTATAGTTATATTGCGTTACATGTTTAAAAACTGGAAACATATAGACCTAGAGGATACAAAAAATGTGTATCTGCAAACTTCCTTTATTGTCTTTAAATATGTCAAGCCCAAGGGGTTTAGATCAGCGTGAGTTTATTTAGTATTTAGTACAGCCAGTGCTGTTGTAGAATAAGGAGGATATAAGGTTAAAGAAAGGCAAAGTAATATGTTGGATTGAAAGTATTTTCTTGAACTTAGAAACAGTAGTTGACATAAAAAAAATCTCACCACAAAATCTTTTGGATTTTCCAAATGATACACCCACATTTATGTCATACAAAAGGAGTCCTCCAATATTTATCCAATAGTATTCTGAGACTACAATTCGCTGATAGTGCTTTTCCATGTCTCTTGTATCAACAGACTTGCTCAGCCAACTACGCCTTCATCCCGTACATGGTGACACCCCACAACAAGGTGTACTGCTGTGAGGGCAGCCTGATGAAGGGCCTGACCGAGCTGATGCAGCCCAGCTTCGAGATGCTGTTGGGACCCATCTGCATGCCGCTTCTCGATCGCTTCATCCAGCTGCTAAAAGAGTCTCAGGCAAACTCCCAGTAAGTGTATTGAAGGGCTGACAACGGGCAGAATAAACCAAAGACTAGTCACAATTTTAGATGATATTGATGCTTAAGGAAATTATAAATGTCTATTGCCTAATCATTTCTAAAACAAATGGCAAAAAGTCAGGGGCCTCATTACAGAAGTCTGAAATCCTATCTTGTCTCAGTTTTGAATGACATTTAGGATTTTGGGTAGTACAAAAACATGTTTCCTAACTGCATTTACAAAAAAAATATTAAAGACTATTACAGAACCGTCCTAACTGAAGAATTTCCTAATTTAAGAGTCCTTCCTAGTTTCTGAATATGATTGAGGTGCTGCATCTGTTCAAATCTTTATCCTGGGCTGATAATTTGGAAGACACGAATAAAGTCTCCAACTCATCACTAAAATTGTCCATTAGCTAGCTAGCTAGTTAGCTAGCCAGTGACAAGTAAAGTGAGACAGCCGTTGTCAAGAATACAGGCAGTCTTGTGTACATGCTAAACCACAGATACAGGCATGATAGGACGAGTGCCAACTGAAGAATCAAGTTTACAGTTCTAGTTAGGATTTCTTAAGGTAAGATAAGATGCACCGTCTGAGATAGGATAGGACACAACCATGAGTTGAGGGATTGTTTCTGTAATAGGAAGATAGGAAAAATCATATCTTTGAAACTTAAGATAGAACAAGCAGTCAGGAAATGTTTCTGTAATGAGGCCCCTGATCCCTATCTTAACTCACTTTTGTCAGGCTGAATGGGGTTAGAAGGTTATTTCCCTGCAACGATGAAAATGTTAATGACTATGAATTATCAGTTAACTGCTGAAGTAATCACTGTAACACTAACCGCAAAGAAAAGGGTTTGAGAATGTGGAAGTACAAGAAAAACTATTTAAAGCTATTCCAGCTAACAAGAAGTTCCTCTGAAGGCAATGTAGGCCAACATGACTGCTGCTAATCACAGGGCCACTTTGTGCGTATGTGTGAAATGCCAAAAATGTTTTCTTATATATCTTATTTCCATCTTTATTTCTATTTTCTACAGGGAAATAATGTTCAACTTGTATAACTGCAAACTGAGGTGTTGGTTCATGAAGTAGGGACGTGACAGATGAGGAAGAAGCCATTATAGTGTGATTCTTCAAGTTCCTGTCGAGCAAAATTTAGCTCACAGGTGTTCATGTTTGAGCAGCACGGTGACTGCGTTTTTCAGCAGAACAGGCCTTTGTTTTATTGTCCCACTCTTCCTATTTTTACTTTCTGTAGCCTAATTATTTTTGTGTAAGTGCATCCCTCAACTTTGACTTGCGTGGTGATCCACAAAAAAGAAATTATCACCGCCTCAGTTGATGCTGAGGTAATAATGTAGGTTTTCCTGCCAACAGGCAATGCAGCAGCCAGTTAGTTCTAGCTCAGTTCCAAGAATAGTGACTCAGGTTTTACAGGCAGAAAAGAAAAACGTGCACTTTGATGAAGCTTTTGTCTCCTAGAGACCAACAATACAGTGCATGAAGTTATAACCAGTGAGCACAGCAGAGTTTTCAGCTCAGCAATCACTGGTATCTGAGCACAATGCATTCTGTACATTGTGTGAAGAGCATGGCTTCTATTTATAATAACCTACCAAGTACAGATGAATGTATTCTGCCTCACGGCAATGAGAACTGACACTGTGCTTTTTGTAATAATGGTGTCTTTACTGTGTGCAGATGCCATGTATTAGACAGAAAGTGGCCCTTAAATGAAAACTGGACATCAGTCAGTGTCAATGTTACCTTGTTCCAATACAAGTTTAATTTCAAGCTAATTCAATTTCAGTCAGCTTACTAACCTGGAACAGATTTATTATGTGATGAGAGTGCATGAACTGAGTCATTATTTGGCATTTAGGCTTTAACCTTGTCACTTCCTGCAAGGATGCACCTTGTTCAGAACCGAAGAGAGCAGGGAGAGAGTGATGATAACACTCAGCAGATGATAATCGGCAGCTGTATATTTTTGTTACGTGAAATCAGTACTTTTTCCTAAATGAACAAGCAAATTAAATTTTAGTCAGCCAAACACAGGAAACCGATTTTATTATATGAATAGAGAGAGGATAGTGGGTTAGACTTTGATCTTGTTGCTCCACTCATGGATACACCCAGATCAGAACAGAATATTACCACAGTCGACCAGTCCCTCTCAAATCATTCTTGCTTTCGTTCTGTGAAGAAACTATACTACACTCCTTCAGGTCAACAAAGCAAACTTGGTTAGCTGCTCAACACGTCACAGATGACTGTTAAGTATTAACTTACACCACCGAACGCAGTTTCCAGCTTCTGTCTGGATTTGCTGAAGTCGTTGCTGTTACACAGGATATTTTGGATTAGTGTTCATGGCAATGCGAGCTGTTCCACCAGCCAACCTTCATTTGCTTACTTGTGTACTGGTGACTGTGTAGCATTATTACCTTTGTCTAATGCGTTTAGGGCGAGCCTACCAGGTTTTGGTCAGCATTAATTTGTTAGCTGAGCTAAGTACCCGGAGTTCAGTTAATGTGTCACAACAAGCAGACTCTTGGGGTACGGAGTTAGCTCGGGCTAAACTCTGTGTGCTACTGACTGACAGGCTCATACGCTGCGTCACGCCTGGTACAGCTAATTATTTACACAATTTATCTTTCCAGCTACCATGTCTTCGGTCTCTGCCCCTGCCAAAGGGTCCAAACCAAGTTTAAAGAGGCTGCATGACGCCCCATTTCAGGCAGGGATGCTCATCTGATGTACGTAGTCTACATGAGTGCGAAGCATGCCTGAGCATTGCTGGCTGAATTCCAGTCATGTCACCTCTTTGCGTCAATGCCAGAAAAGATCCTGGAAAGGAGGCTGAGAGTGGTGGTGGCCAATAGTCAGGACACATGCCTGTCACAAGCCACCTAAAGAGCCACAACAAGCACCCATCAGCTGCGAGCCAAACTGAGCTTGGCGGACATGCTGGATGCCTCCACTCTTTGAGGAGCTCCTTGAAGTGGAACTAGGCTGTGAGGATACAGAGGGTGACGACAACTCTGACTTCCTCGTCATGGACAAAATGGAGTACGAGGAGGATGACCTCCTAATTTCCTGTTCGATGGTCCAGACCCCCCAGCGCATGCAACACCATTCCCCCAGTGGACAACAGCTTAGAAAAGGTCTATAAGTGGGCCGCATCCAAATTGGGTATACTATGGCCTGCAGCCCAGGACGCTGAGGTGGTGGAGAGAGACCTGTATGGCTGTAAGAGGCTCCCACCAGCCAAGCCACCATTAAAACAACTCCTGCCTGCAGTACCCCTATGTATGAAGGAAATGAGCCATGGTCCAGTCCTTTAAAGAGTAAACTTCCCACCAAAGGTTACTCTAAGCTAGAGATCCACTGAGTGAGGGAACTGGGGTCAGCTGAACCCTCAGTGGTGAAGCCTTTAGTGGCCACCCAAACAGCTGCTCTCTCTCAGCTTTTCAAAACATCTCTCTGACCTGCAAAATGGAATGCCTCACTGCCTCCATTTCCAGTGCATTCATTACGCTCTATAAATGCAGTGACACTGCTGTCTGTGCACCAGGTGGAGGAGATAGGCAGCTGGACACCGGGTCACCTAACCCAACTCTCAGGCCTGAGCAATACACAGAAGGCAGGAGTTAAGGACGCAGCATAAGATGAGGGAGACCAGTGCCCTTAGGAAACAAGAAGGTGAAGCTTTTGACCCCTGCCTACCCCCAAAACAGATGCCTCATACCCCCTCAGGGATGCTGGTTTTGCTGCAGCATCAACGGGGGAGACCGGGGTGCCAAACCATATTTCTCCAAGGTTGCCAAGTCCTGATAAAAAAAACTCCACTATGGTAACATACATCAACCTGCACTCACTCACTGCAGTTGCACAAGTTAGTTCGGAGGATAATTGTATGGAGCAGCACCAGACTCCCGTCCCTTCAAGCAACACATATGGCAGGGGTGCAGATCTTCTGTTGCGCAGGAACCCCCTAATCAGAGAGTGCATTCTCCATCCGCAGTTGGTGGACCAAATTCTCTACATTATGTAATCCAAAGTTTCTATTTATCGTTGACTGTATGTGTATTTAAGAATGTGAAATAACATATCAGAGAAGAGATTTCTGTTGTTCATTGTCTTAAATGTATGCTTTCCTCCACAAAATCCATTGAAACATATCTAAAGTTAGTAAGTTTAAAGTAGGAAGTAGAGATATATGTAAAACACATACAGTATTTACTACTTTACTGGAAGTACACATCAAAATATAAACCACAAAAAACGCTGCATAGACAAGTGTAAAATAACTCCTGTCATTAGGGAATGATCAATTATGAAAGAAATGAAAACTACCAATCATGTCAATATTACCCCTCAAGGACCTAAACAATGTGATTAGTAAAATGTTAATTGGATTCTTGAATGGAAGTTGTTTATTTTAAATAAACAATTCTTTGAGTCGGAGTAAGGCTCATATTTACATACTATACCAACTAAACAATGGAAGCTGGGCTGGTTTTTAGATGTACTGCTTCATCATAACGATGCTACCTTTAAGCTGAACTCCTCTCTGTTATGTATTTTCTTCTCTCACAGCCTGTATTTCCGTGAGACGATTCTGAATGAGATTCGTAAGGCTCGGGAGTTGTACACTGGCATGGAGCTTGCAGCCGAGCTGAACCGCATTCAACAGCGGCTGGACAATGTGGAATGCCTTTCAGTTGACATCGTCATCAACCTGCTGCTGACATACAGGGACATCCAGGTACAACTTCTCTATATTGCATATCTAAACATATCATATTGTTGTCGGTTGTTCAATTAAGTGTGCTAGGATTATTTAATGCTGGTGGAGACAATTGGTAGTTGCTGGTTTACATCAGCAAGGTTGCTTCCTGTTGTTTTACCGAAGAGAATAGGCACATTGGCTTTCTTCAAAACAGCATGATATTCATTCTGTTGTATTAATGCCTGCTCTATTCTGTAACCTGGGGGGGTCTTGCTGCAGCTCTCTGCTTCGGGCTTTCCACGTAGGTGCATGAAAGGGCAGGAAGGTCCCAGAACAGAGCCATACCAACATACATAACTTTCAGCAGAGCAAATATCAGTTTCTTTGATGAAAGTTCTTCTGACTGAAGTACATTTTAGTCTGTGATAACGCTAGCTAGCTCCTGTCCAAATATGGTCACTTCTGATTCCAAAGAAAACAAGATGGCGATGGCCAAAATTTCAAACTCGAGCCAGTGGTTCACAAACCAGTGGCTGACGTCACAGTGGCTATGTACACTTCCCCTTGTTCTGAGCTATAAAGCAACCTGCATTTATGCTGTTAAATAATCCCTTAGTTTTCCTGCCAACACAGAGACAACCCACCCTCTTTATCATGTGCTTCCCCTTTTCTCCATAAAAATTGGGTCCAAAACCCAAAACTATTTAATTTACAATGATGTAAAACTGAAATGTGAATCCTCACATTGGAGGAGCTGCAGCCTGTTGAAATGTGGGTATTTTATTTGGCAAATTACTAAAACTATTGAAATGTTTTCAAAATAGTTGCTGATTGATTGAGATGACTAAACCTTTCAACTCTATGAAGCAACAATTCAAATCTCTATCAAACTCTGGAGGACAACAATAACATCTCTAATGACAAAAATCTGTTAATATGCACTGTGTTGCTCAGGTGATTTCAATCTGCATGAACCTATCAAGATGCACTTCTCACCTCCAGGTTTAAACCTCATCATAACCCTTATTTCACACCCTGAGAACAAGGACCTACACAGTCATTTGCTACACTGTCTCAAAAAGTTTCTTGGATAAACTATAGGGGTGTATCAAACATTCAGCTAACCACTAATGCCCTTCTTAAGTTCAAACAAATTGCCAACTAAGTACCGATAATCTGTATATGCAGCTCATGTCCCTGACCTTGAAAGAGAAAGCTACTGTATAAACCTAATGTACAAGTTAGAGAGAGGTCACTGCCTAAGCATCAATCTGTCAGCATCATCCCTTTACGAGTGGCGTTTTCTCAAACAGTCGCCATCGAAGACCGCCTGTAGAGAGCTCTAGGCAAAGCTTTTGGTCTGCTCTTCTTAAATCTGCCGCTCTTTCTGCTCTTTAGTCTCCGCATTGCGATAGCACTCAACGTCCAGATCCTCCCACTCACCATAGGCATCGCTCAGCCTCATGAATCATTCATTAGAATAACAAGCATTGAGGACGTGTTGAATTATTCAACATGCTTTGGGTATAGTGACTATGTAGGCAAGTCAACAAAAATGTGATGAAGGGGCCACTCAATTATTGAAGTGCTTTTGGTGTTAAGCAGACAGTTGAGTCTCAGACAGAATGAATAAAAGGACATTAGAATCTCTCCCTCTGGCCACAAAGCAGTTCAATACCTTGATGAGTGTGTGTAGAGGACACTGGTGCAAAGATACATGGACAACAGTCCCACAATGCTAAGCAATGACCAGGGTGAAAGTGCAGCAGGAGCTCATCAGTGTGATCCTTACTTATCATCTAGGATTATGAGTCTGTCGTGAAGCTGGTGGAGACGCTGGAGAAGCTACCAACCTTTGACCCTGTGGCACATCCACATGTGAAGTTCCACTATGCCTTCGCACTGAATAGGTAAGATGGCGAGTATGACAACATGCATGACACAGCAATACACAATCGGTGACATTATCTCACACATTCAGTTTCACAGATAAATTGGTTTTATTAATTTATTTTATTTAAAATGAGATTTTCTGTCTGTGTGTAGGTGTTGCTCTCAACTTTGATTTTGTGTTTCTTGACATGTGAACGATGTGGTCTTACTTATTAACAAAGCACAAAAAAAGGGAAACATAGTTGGTCAAAGACATTTTTGACAAACAAATTACAAGGAAATTGTTGCATACTGAGGTGAAATGAACACATTTTAGTGAGTGAATTGCCACTCACTTTGTGTTTTTTAGATATTTTTGAGTGTTTGTAGTTATTAACAATGTAATTATTACCAGAATGTCACACATAGTTTTTACGCTTATGGTCTTGGATTGTTTTGGCTTTTTGTATCACGTATATATTTGTTGACGCTGCTAACAATTGCACTTGTTGGCGTGAATTTTATCGACTTGAACTGAGTTCAGTTAAATAGAACAGGGTGCGACATTGAATTTTACATGACTCCTTAAAACAAAGTCAACAAAATCAGAGTTGGAACCACCGTTCTAAATGAGTACGTTGCGTAACCACAGAAACAGTAGTTTTGCTTGATGCTGCATTTCCAATCAGTAACTGTTATTGAAGCTGACTTCATCTACTTTTAAAACTTTTATGTTCTCCTCACATTTGACAGAACCTGAAGCATTCATCATTATCCAACTTGCACCTACATCTTTACCTATTATTGTATTTATACCTATGTTTTTATTTCCGCGTATCAAGACAGCTCATGTCTTTATCACTTACATTTATCGAACCAGCTATTATCAAGGTGTTCGGAAAAAAAACATCTTGAAGTTTGATTGCCATCAACTCTTTCTGTGGAACTGCATTCTTGAGTTTATGTGTTGGTTTTTGAAAGGATTTCATAAGCAGCAGCTGTGAGAGAATTTTCTAAAACTCCAATTAAATCTAAAAAAAAAATCACAAAATTCAGGTTGCGGGCTCCCAAGCAACAGTGATATTATTAGTAGCATGTGTGCTGTTACTCTGCTCAGGAAAAAGACAGATGTAGAATACAGAGAGGTTTTGACTGCCTGTTTCTCACCAGCTGCTTCCCTTGTAAACGTCCTGCGGTTTTCGCAGTGCGTCTGCCCCAAACAGCAATAATGCGTGCTGTTCTTTAATTTGGCAGCAATTGGAAAATGTTTCAGCAGGGTGCCAAGATGCCTGTGTGTTCCCTGTTACTGTCTGGCGTCACACTGAGACATTTTGTGAGACACATTCTTATCATAAGTGTTAATGAGAGAAGACACTCCCTCCATCTTGAGTTGGAGATGCTTCCCTCGGGTTTTAAACAGGACGTCACGAGTTGAGACAAATGGGTGTAGGAGGTCTTTTGCGTCAGCTTACCAATTCAACAAAGTACAATAATAACTACAAAAACGTTATGTGATTGTGATGTGTGGTGTAACTGTGTTATATGATTTTGGAAGGCAAGACAAGATTTGGACAATGAACTACTGTGAATGTGAAAATATATATATATATATATATATATATATAATTTTTTTTTTTAATGATCCAAATTTTGTCCACCTCTGATACAGTATGATTACTTGTTTATTCTATAATTAACACTAGTTAAAAGCAGCATTTTGTTTTATTGTAGCCTTTGATATTTTGTTACTATAATTTTCACATCCTTTAATATTTCTAGGTGTATTGGGTCATTTTGGGCAATCTTGAAAATTGGCAATATTAGATTTTAGCATATTTTTGTGTTTGGAGTTTAATTCACTAAATTTGACAAAAACAGACATTCCCAGTTGGTTTGTCAGCTTCTCATTTAATTTTTATTGATATATCCTCATATATATCAATATTTAATATTAACATTGTATTGCAATATGGTAATCGTTTTCCTCCCTAAAGCCTCTCTCCACCTCTGACCTACTTAGATGCCCTTATAGTATGCTCTGTTGCACAGTAAAGATAATGGCATTGAGTAAGAGAATTTTAATACATGTTGTCCTTAAGTGTTCCCCAGTTTAACAGCTGTTTTTTTCATCCTGATATAATATTTAAAAAACTGCTATTTCTTTGACATTTAACCAGTGAAATACCTTTATTGAAGCTTCAATACAAAATTACTGATATTATACTGCTAAGCATTTGCTGTAGCTTGTAAGAGGCTGCACAGTAGAGAAAAATCTTTCTATTCTTAGTTTGAACGTGAAGGAATCTTCCACTTCAAGCGACTGCCTATAAATAAATATTAATTGACTCTTTTTTTTTCAGAGTTGTTGCCAATACCAAGCCCTCAAATTGTCGATATTCAGCCTTAACAAACACTTGATGATTGGTTTGAAGTAGGTGCTCTGCTTCTAAATGAATCTGCCAGGTTGAAGTGTTTGTGGACTAATTGGCTTCAGCCTCTTGTCTGCAGCAGGGCAGCATCAGGCATGTGAGTGGTGAACGCTGCTCGGGGGCCTGTTGCGCAGGGCTCACTGCTGGGAGCCCGACAGGAGCGAGTGAAGAATCTCCTCCATCAAAATACCAATCAGCACTCTGAAAGCACACTGAAAGAAATGGGGAGATGCACGAGGAAAGAGCAGGTCTTGTCTCTATGGGCGCTCTTCCTGCTGGATGGTCTCCATGGTAATAGCTGTCAGCTCATATGTTTTATTTAACCTTCACGCTCTGGAGAGGAGCCGTGTTGTGTTTATCAGAATCGTTTTTTCTTGACTATCACACATCGTGCTTGTGCGAGACTTAACTTTGCAACAGCGCTTGTTTCTTTCTGAAGTCTGTAATTTGATACATTCAGTAACTCAAGAACAAAAATGACCCGCATGGTTTAGCGGTTCTGAAGCATGTAATTGCATCTATTACCGTAATAATGAGAAAACAATTTTCCCTGAAAATATTAGAGATATTAGGGACCTTTGCTGATGTTAATACGTATGTTATGTAAAGACGTAGTATGTACAATTGTGAGAATTTTCTTAACTGAAAGCCTCTTTATCCTAAATCATTAATATATCATGGCAATTAATGATTCATATATTAATTATGAGGCCATATTAATAAGGCCATATTATGCAGATCAAGTGGCTCTTTGCTGTTGTGGTTCTGCAGTGCAATTCAGAGATCACCTGTGATTTAAATAGTGTGTCCAGTATATAAGATTTGTGCAACAAGTCTTTCAAATTAAACAAAATATGTGACACACAAAGGCGTTTTCATTGAAAAACATTGTTAACTGTTTGCGGAAAACATGACACGAACAGCGGTCTCCTGATAAAGTCCATTGTTTGGATGGCCCATCCATCTACCCCGACCACCTCTCTACATCAAAAGTACTGCGCCACTAAAGGTCTTAAATGTAACCAAAGGTGTAAACACTCGCTGAAACGACCGATGCTGACGTTCTTCTTGAGAGGGGACAGTGTGTGCCTTTTGTAAATTCCTATATTATACATCATGCTGTGGTTTGTTCATTCAAGTGTTTCTTTCTAAATTGAATGACAAATCAATAAACCTTTAAAATAAACAAAATATATTTGTTTCATGCTTTGCCATTTGAGTTTTATGTGTATAACAGAGAACAGTATAGGACTAGGAAACACTCCACAGCCCTTGTTGCCCGCTGCAGGAAAGTGCCTCAACCTGCACCAACAAAAACAAAACATCACCTAAAAACTACCTGTTTCGCCCTTTTCAATAATTGTCTCAGCCCTTTGGTTGCCCCAGGTCAGTGTGTCTTCAGTTCCTAGTTGCTATGAGTACTTGGACCTGGGTATACTTTCTTCATGGTAAAGTTATGTATAAGTTTCTTTAGTTGTCACTTTGACTACTCAGGCATGGTGACACCCCATGGATGGATAAATGTGATCCTAAATTTTGTATGCTCTTAAACATTTATCTCAAGTAATGATTATTACTCATAAACACCTCAGTTTAAGAATGTACGAGTCAACCACACCAAAACCTACAGCCTCCAAAATGACTATAAATTAATTATCCAACACGGATTTGTTGTTGTTTTCTATAACAGAACCTTCAGCACCTGAATGATCCACTGCAGCACAGTTGGAAGCTCAAAGTACTAAATAGAAGTCATTTAAGTTGGGCTCATAATGGCCCTCTCTATGCCAGGAATCACTATCCCACAACAATAGCTGTGAAGCTGTTCCCTAGCTACACAGACATAGACACATACATATTATTATGTGCTTGCACACATATTCTACACATACATACACCCAGCTGATGTTGATTTTATTTTCCAAGGGTCTTGTGCAGATATCTTTTCAATAGTATCCATTTACTGTACACTATATACACTATATACACTTTTACTGTATATGTGGAAAAAAGTTGTATAAAGCATTGTGTGGCTCCGGGGGAGCTGCACGAAATCTGATAACTGGTTCTAGTGTCAGCTGGTTGGTGACTACAAGTTTGAAAAATGAAAAAGAACTGAAGGTGTGAAGTCACAAAGATATATCAAGTGCTTGGGAGTAGTATTGGTTTACTGTACTTTCTATTGTTTCTCCCCATTGTTGTTAAAATGGAGAAGGCGTGCCACCCATTACTCCCTTGACTATTTGGATTCTTGTGGAAACTCCTATAGTTTGTGTGGCTATCAAAAAATACAAAGCAATGGAAAGGAGTGTTTACATGACAGATTCTTTCGGAATAAGCCAATTGTTAGATTTTAACGAGGAAGTTTTATTCACATATGTTCTATTTTGATAAATACTGATAAACCAGCTTCGATGTAAATGCAGCTAATGCCAACTTTAAAGATTCTACACTATGCCACAATTTAGCAGCAAACTGCCATAAGTAAATGGGACTTGCAAGAGTCACAAATAGTCACAAATACACATGACAGTTTCCCACTGACACATGATTAGTGCTGGTATCACTACTACTACTATTATTAGAAAATGTCTAACTCAACAGTTCTGACTATTGTGTGTGCTTTTGTGTGTGTTTGTGCATGTCTGTGAGTGCAGGAGGAACCTGCCGGGCGACAGACAGAAGGCTTTGGACATAATGCTGCCTCTGGTGGAGGACGAGGAGCAGGTAGCCTCGGACATCTACTGCCTGGTGGGACGGATCTATAAGGACATGTTCCTAGAGTCTCACTTCACAGACACGCAGAGTAGAGACCTCGGCACACACTGGTGAGAGAGCCGGGCAGGAATGTCAGTGTGTGTGATATTTCTGTTCAGACAAACAGTTGTTTCCTCCAGACACTGAGTCACTTATAAATATTGTTAGAAGAAATGTTTTGAAGGGCAAGATACATGATAGATGCCTGTAATGTGACTCACTGGATCGTTGCACCACAGTATTAACAGTTTACAGTAAATGGTGCCCTGTATAAATGACTTCTTAATAGCTGGTATCGTGGCAGGTAAAACCCTTTTGTCAGTGTGGTTAATTATAAGTCTCATTCAAGGAAACAGGCAGACTACGAGACTGGAAATGACACCTTAAGTTACACCTTACAGGTCCCATATTATGCTCATTTTCAGGTTCATACTTTTATTTTGGGTATCTACTAGAAATGTTTACATGCTTTAATCTTCAAAAAACACATTTTTGTCATACTGTCCATTGCTTCAGCCTCTGTCTGAACACTGCATTTTAGTTCACTTTAAGGCTTACCTCCCTAAAAGCCCACTTTCTTCTGATTGGCCAAATTCCCTGAAGCCTCCTGAGGGGCAGAAATTAACAGGCACAGAGCTGCTGAATCATGTGCATGGCTGGCTATGCGAGACTAGGCCTCACTGATTATAGTACAAAAATACAACTTTATAACTTTATTCACTGATTTTGGTGAAAGAAGATCATGGAGAAAATATGGTCATATATGGTTTCCCTTTGATGTCTTCTGCCTGCTCTGCCTCAACTTTCGGTCATTTACAGAGTTTGCTGATGGACAGCTAGCTTTACTTGTTGTTAGCAGTTACTTTAGCTGATAACTACTTGTAACGGATGCTTCCACCAGCTAATAAGCTAAGTTAGCCAGGACTCTGCCCAGACTGAAAGCTTGCTGGGGTGTGTGAGCTTTGGACCTCTTGTTCAGGCAGAGCCAGCTCATAACAGCAGCTACAGTTAGCAGCAGCTAGAGGTTACTGTAGCGTTAGCAACAAGTAAAGCTGTCAGGAAACTGAAACTGAGTTGAGGCAGAGCAGCCAGAGGACTTCAGAAGGAAATCCAGAAAATATTTACCTTTTCTTCATAACTGAAGAAACTTTCTGCAAGATATACTTAACAACCTCTCCAGCTTCAGCTCAGTTGAATGAGAGTGATGTATTCAGTATGTGTTTAGTGGGTGGGGACCATAGACTATAAATAAAAGGTGGGAATGTCTACTGTGCTGGCGGGCTGGAGGAGGGTCCTAGGCTAAACAGATCCATTTTTGGGACCATATTCAAACAGATGTTTTTTTTCTCATTATTTGGGGGTCTGTAGACACACCAGGGAGACATATTTAGGTTGAAAAGGCAAAAGTGCATTTTGCATAATATGGGACCTTTTTAAAGCAAATGTGCAAAAGCAAGAGAAGATCCAGTGGTTCATTCCTGTCTGCTAAAAATAATGGGGGCAAAATATTACAAAATCAAGATGATTCAAGAGTAGAATTATGAAAAAACAGTGATTAAAGTAATATTGTAATGTTAAGAGAGCAAAATGCATCAGTTCTGCCCCGTGTCAGCAGTACAGGCTGTGAGTGTAAAGAGGAAATGGTGATATGTAATATATATTGTGCCTCTTACTGGCGATCAAGCCTCATTTGAAAGATTTTGCAAATGGAAATATTAGTTTGAGTAAAACTTTTGTCTTTTAATAGCCTTAATCTTTTCCCCCTAAAAGTGGAGTAAATTTGTGTTAAGGTGATAATATGATAATGATAATACAGACACCCGCGCAGTTCTTAGAAATGTCTTAAAAGGAAGAACATAGTCAGGGAACAGAAGAGACAGGATTTAAAGTTTTGTTCCATAATTAATTATTAACCAACCTGTGATCAGTTTTTCTTTCCAGTTCTTCTCAGTACTATGTGAATGAATCAGGGAATTTACTTTTCCTATGATTTCTTTATTCTAAGCATTTATGTCAATGATATAATCGAACAGAATTTTAGTTAAGGGCAGTAATTGGTGTTGATGGAAACAACGCAGATGTAAAAGAGCAGTTATAAAAATCTAGAGAACGGCGTATATTTCTATCAATAGGTTGTTCAAACGTTATACATTTATTATTTGTATTGACATTTTGTAAGGTGCTAATACCATTTTTTGATGGGTGATTAATTCAGTTCACTCCAGATCTAAACCTTATTGAGACTTTTGGATGATAAAGCTGGTACACAGCATGAGTACGCTGCCTAAAAACCTGCTGGATCTGCTTGATGCTAATGAGTCAGCACAGAGTGAGATGCATGTGGAGAGTTTCCAGCACCTTGTTGAATCTAGGAATTAAGGCTGTTCTGAGGCAAATCAGGGTATTACTTGGTACTAGCTAGTTTGCTATCTCCTTATGAGTATGGTTGTCGTATGGGCATAAAGAGGTTAAAAGTAGGCTGTTTAATACTTTCATCTGGAAATTGCCCTTAAGATCTCAAATCTTTGGTGATTGAATATGCTGTTTGCATTATCAATCTCCCATCTGCCTATTATTTTCAGTTCCATGTCGCAGCTTGGCAGAGGCCCCTAATAACATTCACTGGCCTTCCCTCAGCACAACAGATTGCTCATTAAATAAATTAAATTTCTTGTTTTAGGAGGGTACTCAGAGTTGCGGTTTGCTGTTCAGTGGTCCCAACACAATATGGCTGTAATTGTTTTTTCTATCTTGAAGTGTTTCAGGAAGCCAGGGGAGCCCCCGCAAAGCCATCCGATATCTCACAGATGTTTGGGATTTGGAATGACGCATTTCTTGAAATACAAGTGTCTGTTAGAGTGATTTTGTCTTCTTCTCTCAGGTTTAAAAAGGGGTTTGAGTCAGAGCCAACACTACACTCTGGTATCAACTATGCTGTTCTACTCCTGGCAGCCGGACAACAGTTCGACACATCATTTGAGCTTCGCAAAGTGGGTGAGTGGATGCTAGATTGGATA
The DNA here is from genome assembly GCF_021292245.1 of Micropterus dolomieu. NCBI lineage: Eukaryota > Metazoa > Chordata > Actinopteri > Centrarchiformes > Centrarchidae > Micropterus > Micropterus dolomieu. The sequence continues at coordinate 21,888,563 of NC_060159.1, forward strand.
TTTGTCCTTGCTCCGCAACAGTCCTTCAATATCAGTCATATCTATCCAGGGCATGAATTTGAAAAAGGTAAATTACAAACGGAAAGCTTGTGTTTTATGATTTATATCTATACATGGAACAATCTTTTTTTATTAATAATGGAAAAAAATTATTGTGTAATGTTAAAGGTTTGAAAGGTGATAATATGCCAATGTTGTTTTTACAACTTGTTGCGCTGCCTCCAAGTGGCCAAAAAATCCATGGTAACACTTTCTATGAAGGTCATCGCTATAATGACTTATGCATATATTTATAACACGATATAATGCGTCCATAAGACATTATAACAGTTGTTATAATCACTTACAAACATGCATTAGGCGCTATAGCAAAGTTCATAACGTATTATGAACTTTTGATTTAATGTTTTATAACTAATAGTAATACCAGTTTATTTCAATGTGCGGCAAGATTCTCCGACCATGTTCCATAACACATTATAACCACCGACTCTGCCTCGTTATGAATAAACTTTAGTCACCGTTTACAATTAGTGATATAAAATGGAATAATAGCTTATAGTAATGTTTAAAGTTATATAGCATGTCTTTGTTTGCTTTAAGTAAAATGTTAAAATATCTCTGTATAATATATTGTGGTGGACATAATACCATATAAACTAATATAAGACCTTATAACACGTAATTGTTTGCTTTAAGTAAAGTGACACACATTTTGTGCAGGAAAACAACTTTTATTTATGTTTCTTCACTTTATGAACAATCTGTATGAATTTTGAACATTTTGCAATTTAGCACAAAAATACAACATAATTACATCAAGGACACCCATTCTCAGGGTGGTGAGAGATCGCTCAAGAGAAGACCTGTTGCCGACCAACATCATGTAAGAAGAGGCTCAGATGTTGTCACAGATGAATGGCGAGCCTGTGGACAGGCCCTAACAGATGCAGTGGACAATTAAAGACAACCACTTCACAAAATGTAGCCTATTAAAAGACAGTTCATAATACATTATGAACTTTGCAATAGCGCCTAATGCATGTTTATAAGTGATTATAACAGTTGTTATAATGTCTTATGGACGCATTATATCGTGTTATAAATATATGCATAAGTAATTATAGCGATGACCTTCAAAAGGTTGCTATGTCAAACATGTCAGCAAACAGATTCCTGTTTGAACATCCAGCAGACAAAACAGAACATTAGCGTACATTTATGTTTCTGTCCACCTGACGAAAGAGTCCAATATTAGCTCTCCTTTACCTCTGTTTTGATCTCCAACGGAAGCTATTAAGTAGCCAATAGCTCCACTATGTTTACTAGCTAGTTACTTACTCTATCTGTCTGCCGTTGGATGCTGGGAAAGGTAGTATAGAATAGTTTTTTAGGTTTTTTTTTATTGAAAACAGCTTCTGCTTTTGCCTTGAAATCTGAGGCTCAGAGAAGTTCAGGAATGTGGGAAACAGATCAAGGAGTCCTGGGAATCAGCCTGCAGCTCCTTTAAATTAGCCCTACCCTCTGTTCCTCCAGACCCTGCGTTCCCCAATATTTTTCCCTGCTACCCCCACCTGCCTCTCCAAATGACTGGCTACTGCAGCAGGACATGTAGCAGCAGCTTCCCTTAGCAGAAGACATGACAATTACCTTGGACCTTTAAACAAAATATAATGGCAAATATCTACACCGCAAGTTGTGGCATATCCAAGTAGAGTTTTTGTAGAGTCCTCAGCTACCTTGTCTGCTTAAACCCTCAGTTTGAGATGGCCTAAGGGCAAACATTAACTCTTTCTTGTTTTCCAGGAGTGAAGCTGAGCAGCCTGTTGGGGAAAAAAGGCAGCCTGGACAAGCTGCAGAGTTACTGGGATGTAGGCTTCTTCCTGGGTGCCAGCATCCTGGCCTGCGACAACACCAGGGTCATCCAGGCCTCTGAGAAACTATTTAAACTCAAAGCCCCCGTCTGGTGAGAACACCAATAAGCCATTCTCAGATTAGCATGCTGAAAAACACATTTCAGATTGCATCGATAACCAACTGTGTGCTCTGCTTTCCCTTGAAAACACAGTGGCCATCTGTGGCCATTGTGTAAGCATTTGGTGTATTTCACATTGAGAACAGAAAATATAAAAAGGAACTATTGCTCATTTGAACAGCACCTCTGTCTTTACATGGATTTGATGAATATACCACTTTGTGTTGTTAGGAGTTTAAAATATGTTGGAATGCAAATAATTTGCTCTATGGGAAGAAATACTTTTCCTCAATATGAAATATAAAAAAATAGAAATATAAAGAAATTGGTTGAGTTTCCTAAACTGAAGTGTGGAGGTATTGGTGTGTTGTAATGGCAAAACAGGAAAATAAGGCCCAAAATGATCCTTTTTAGAAATGACGAGCGTTAGAAATTTGTCTAATGCATGCTGTTTTCACATAATTATATTATAGTGAAGGAACAAAGTCTTAACTATCTGCAATCCATAATTTCACAATTTATAGCCATTCCTTAAGATTTTATGAGACTGTGTGAGATGTACAACATGTGGGAATACAGTAAGCTGTCTGCGTTTTTTGCGGTGCGTAAGACTGCTGTTCCTAATTTGTGTTAGTACTGTGAAAACTCTTTTAAGTTTCCATTAATGTCACAAAGAAAAATGAGCCCCAGCATGGAATATAATACACATGCAACTTATCTGGCAGTAAGTTATTTTGTTTGTAATATCAGATGTTTTTCTGTTGAGAAATGGGGTGACAATAAAGTTTCCTCTAGTTCTGACATTTGGTTAAATTTGGTTAAATAAATCAGAGGGCTTTTTTTTAGGACACAGTGGATAAATATTTCTTTTTTTATTCTCTCTGGTTTTGTTTCAGGTATCTGCGCTCGCTGGTGGAAACCATCTTGATCTATAAACAGTTTAAGAAACCCGGCACGGAGCAGCCGAGCTCCAAGCAGGAGCTGTTGGACTTCTGGATGGACTTTCTGGTGGAGGCCACCAAGAAAGACGTCTCCTCTGTCCGATTTCCTGTAAGTGACAAGAACCCAATTAATCCCAAATGATGCAGCTCAGGGGCCAAACTGTGGCTGCAATTTACTGGGCAGCTCTCGGGTAAATAATGTTGAAACAAAAAGGATTATGCATGCTCAGCAAACCTTCTGAAAATTGGTTAAATAACGCAAAAAGTGTAACATGCAATTTATCTCCTCTCCAGGTGTTGATATTAGAGCCCACTAAAGTCTACCAGCCTTCATATTTGTCCATAAACAAAGATGTAGATGACAACACCGTGTCTATCTGGCATGTTGCTCCTGACGACAAGGTGGGTGGCCAACAACTTTGACCCAGCAATTCTGCATTTCTACTGTTTGTTCAATTCCCTCAAATTCTGGAATTTGCACTGCCGTTGCTTCTACTAGTAATAACCTGCTCCTGAATCTAAGATGAAACATGGACCAGTTAGAAAAACATCCATCCTCCTCCTTCTGTTATTTAAAATACATGCACTACCTGTCTGGATGTATAATTGCATGGTTTGAATCGCAACCAGCACCAATATTACTCTGTCGAGCTTAGAGAAGAATAGTAAACCAATCATTTGGGAGATTTATAAACCCATTTTTTAAGTGAAGAAGGCTTGGTGCTCAATGCCACATAAGAGAAGATTTCTCCGTGCTACCATGTTAGCATACATTATTTGGAGCTGCGTGTTTACAGTAGCAGTGAGAGATAAAATGAAATGATTAGTTAGGTTTTGTGCAAGATATTGGCAGGAAAATAAACATAAAATATGATATAAAGGCTGTTAGTAAACATGGATTGCTCAGCTTGTTTAATAGTAAGTGAAGCTAGTGGGTGATGGTAGATGGTGAATAATAATCACACCATAGCCGCAGAAAATGCTTGTTTCTGATTGGCTGGCAGATCATAGAATCCGACTTCATATAAAATTATACATTGGTACACCTGAAACATGCTCTGTATCATGCTCATCAGTTTAAAATCGATGGTGGTTGTGACTTTTCCTGTTTTGTTGTCTTTGGTTAAATGCCATGCAAAGATATTGGACTCTTGTTTCCTGTCACGAAGTTCTTTGCATCTGCTTTATTGATAATTTTCTCATTTTGTAGTGCATTATTGCTTACCTAATAGTAAACTTGCTACATCAGCTACTCTGACTTAATATTTTCATTTAATTCATGAGCTATAGCCAATGTAATAAAAACCACTAATGTATTTTTATCACCGTAAGGTCAGTCAGCATATGTTGAATAATGCTACTGCTCTAATACTACTATCACTCTGCTATAATCAGTCTGTGTAGTATATTCCCAGAAGCTGTAATGTTATTTGATCTTACCTGCAGCACAAGGGGATTCATGAGTGGAACTACAGCGCCACATCAATACGAGGTGTCAGGTCAGTGTCTGCTGTCTTTAATGATACGCTCATATTACAACTGAGTGATGTGACAGCTACCTCACACCTGTCTCAACAGGGTGGTTGTTTTTTTGTTTTTTTAATTTTTTATTTCTTTGTCCAGGAAAGGCATGTGTAGAAAACATACAACATCATTTATCATCTTTACAGTACAAAATCCTTTCCCCAGTTTTTACAGGGTGATTGTTTTAAATTTATCATCAGATGGTGGGTAGGAATAAAATTTTTTGCTTCACTATGTCTCGAAAAGTTAACAGAGGAATACATTGAACCATTTCTGCCATGGAGACTCTTTCAGACCCAACTTGCCATCATGTTTGTACTGTTTTCGTATCACCTCGCTTGCTTGTCCTGTGGCATGTGTCTATTCCATGCTAATGTGCAATAACAAAAATAGCAGTGGAAAGTAACACTTACTCAAGTAATTTATTTAAGTGCAAGTTTGAGGTATTTGTACTTAACTTGAGTATTTCCATTTTATGCATCTTTATACTTCTACTCCACTACATATCAGAATATTGTATTTTTTACTGCACTACATTTGTCAGACAGCTTCAGTTACTTTTCACATTACAATTGTTGATACTCTTCCTGTCCTGAAAACAGTGTATATTCAAATTTGGTGATTTTGAAATCAGTTTTTTTTTTTTCTGTTGAACTGAAGGATGATGTGTTCCTTTTTATGGTTGGAGACATGTTTCCTACTTCTTAAACTCAATAAACTAAACATGGCTGCAGATTAAACTACCAAACAGTATATAAACTAGTTGAAATTAGCACAGTCTTAAACATCTACAGTAAAATGCAACATACACATTAATGTACCTATAGTATTAATTTAAAAAGCATCATGCGAAATAGTAAAACACTGACTTTTGATAATTTAAGTTAATTTAGCTTTTACTTAAGTTAGGTTTTGAATGCCGGACTTTTACCTGCAGTGGAGTATTTTCACAGTGTGGTATTTGTAGTATTGACTTAAGTGCAATACTTCTGATACTTCCATCACTGGCAATGGAGTATACCGAGACAACAAAATCTATTTCTTTTCCTTTATTTTTTTCCTTTTATTAAAACCTCTTTTTCAGGAGAGATCTGGATAAGAAAGGAGGACAAACTGTTTCATGACAACAAATGCAAAGCAGATAAACAGGATAGAAACAAAACTAAGAGTCTACAGCCACACTTGCAACTCTGTGAGGAGCTAATGCTATCATGCTGTTGTTTAACACTGTAATGGTTACCATGATCACCATCTTAGCTTAGTGTGTAAGCATGCTAATATTTTCTAATTAGCAATGCACAGCCGGAGTTGATGGGAATGTGTGTGGTTTTTGCAAGTCATAAACCAAATATATTGGCGAAAATATTACCTGAAGTAGGAGTAGAGGAAAAAGTAAAGGGCCAAAGTTATTGCCAAAGTTTATTACAATTAATCCTTTGGGAACCATGAATGTCTGTATAAAATATTATGACAATACATCAAATAGTTATTGAGATATTTTAGTGGTGGACTGGACCAACAGACCAACATTACCATCGTAATCTAGCCGATTATATGGATTTACTGCTAACTTTAAGTATTTAAAGGACTTACATTAGGACCTTATATGTGCAGAGCTATGTAAGCATGCAGAAAAGCACTGCAAAAAGCATTTTGTTAAATGCAGTGGTAAATAATATAGGAGCATGCAGTCTCTGTGCATTACTATCACTCCACATCTTATAGCTCCAGACTTTACCAGAGTGCTCCATTACGACCACAGTCTGGCAGAGGCAGTTTTCATGATGTCTCTGTGCCTCCTTTTCCACGGTCCTCAAAGGAATTCAGTTTCAGATGAGGGAGAAGTGGAGGGCTGTGCTCACATGTTGCTAGGGAACGACTCATTCTCTGTGCCCACTCAGCCTGCAGACAGTCAGCAGGACACAATAGCAGCTCTGCGAGCAACAAAACGACCTCGCATACAGCCGCTTCATTGTCTGGCTCAGCAGCTCTGGCCTTGGAGCACTGGCTAAGAAATGGACAAGCACTCATCCCAGCAGATAAAAGTTTCATTTAGTTTTTTGAATCAAAGCTCTCCATCTTTTGTGCCATAATTCAGCAACATTTAATTTGACAGTTTGCAACATAAGTTTTGTGTTTGTTCCAGTTGCGGAATTTATCTAGAAACAAACTTAATAACTGGTGCTGCAGCTCATACTCATAACAATGCATACTTACAGTGAAAAACATTTAGTTGTATGTGTGCATCCTGCATTTATCACATCTACTGGGGTTTATATTTTGATAGAGTGGCTGTCCACATGCAGTGACAAAAAGTATTTTATTTCATGCCAGAGATTTGTTGGCTGATGTCATGTTCAGTAAAAAGGTTTGATTCATTTTCTGAGTAATATCTTCTTTCATGGGATTATTGTCCAACTAACTGTGAACTGTTTCTCCTTAGCATCTCCAAGTTTGATGAGCGCAGTGCCTTCCTCTACGTTCTTCACAATGCAGAGGACTTCCAGATCTATTTCTGTACAGAGATGCACTGTAAAAGGTTGGTCTGTGTGTTTGCTTGACATCATTAACAGTTACTAGACTGTTAAGCGTGTTAAGATAAATCCTCACTTAATGTAACAAGAAATATTTAATGACCAGTTTCTATTAGTTTGAAATTTATATTATTTGGTTTTATGTTACCACTTTTCTAGTAACTCAGTCTTTATTAAGTGTTTTAACTAATTGCTTTATGAATGGGTAGTAAATCTGTTATAAGTCGTTAAGAACAAATTTTGTGTTGCCATGTTGCCAAATCTCAGACTGATTTGACCGTTAGACAACTTATCTTCTGGAGAAACAACTTATCTGTAAAGGATTAGAAAACAATTTATTAACCTCTTATAGCCAACAGGATTCCCGCGGCTCCTTCAAATCAAATAAGGGAAATCAAGGTCATAAATTGTCTTAAATTTACCCTAAATCTGCTGTAGGTATTAAATTTGCTGATGGTACTTTTAAGGCTGATGTGGAAATTGTACAGTGGTCTACAGTAAAACGTCTAATTAATATAACTTTTATGTTGCGTTTACGTTAGGTGCAGTAGTTGACATCAGGCGTGTGTCATATTTCATTATCAGCAGTCGGGGTTGCAAGTTGGGAAGATGCAAGTTTAATGCATTAAAAGAATTATCTGTAACTACATGCCTTAATAACTTTCTAAAGTGTCTCTTTTCACTGTGATTTGTCTTTCTCCATGGATTACCTATCAAGACTGGATCACAGGGTATCAAACCACCAACACCACAATAAATGGACAACCTGCTCTGACATCCAAAAAAAATATTATATTATTATACTATTTTTATAACTTTAATTTCATTGAACCAACATCCGATTTTTCTTATCTAGTTTTGCTCATGAAGATTTATGTCAGTCTAGAAGGGTTGTAAACTCTCTCCCACTGCAGTGAGTTTCTCGTCTCTGCTTGTGCCCATCCCTACAGTAGTTCAGACACTCTTGTCAGCACTCTACTCAGGTGGGAAGTTTCACACCTCCCCGTTGCCACGAACACACCTTGTTTCATTTTGGAAACATCATGTTCCTTGCTAGCTGCTCAGTAAGACTTGTGACTCTCACATCAAAGGCTAGCGAGCACTTCCAGTTCCATTATGTGGAGTGTGAGATGCAGTGAGTCATGCCTGCTGTTATGATGCTGCTCTCTTTTAATACAGAGAAAGGAGTGACAGTGGCAAGGAAGGGGTTAGAAGGAAGGAAGAAGTAGACGTAAGGTGGTAGAAAGAGGAAGAGTCCCACATGCATGATTGGCATATGCGCATGCACAATCACATGTATCACAGAACACCTGCAGGTATGCCATGTGTGACAACATGATGTGGCGATTTGCTAATTCACAGCTTGTGTGCAGCTAGAATGGTGAAGTTCATTATATGTATACATTTGTGTGGGAGGTGTGCCTGGAAACATACTGGAACCCCTTCTGGATAAGACCATCAGCTAAATACACTACTGAATGACAATATGTACGTACTGGATCTCAGACAAAATCTGCAAATTACATTAAATGGCTCTAAAATGATTCAGTCTAGATAGAAAAAAATTAGCCAAACGCCTGGGCCTAGAGTGAGATTGTCTATCTTTAATACTTTATTTTGTAAATGTCTTCTTACTGTAATTGATGAAGATATCCGCTGTAATGTGGATAAGAATCTGAGACCTGTCAAACTGGAACATCAGCCTAAGGAGTGTTTCACATGCTTACATTTCTAATCTTGTAAATTTTTCCATTGTGCTATGCAGTGCCGTAAAACAGTCCTTTCTGCCTCACAATGACATGGTCTGTCAACAACTTACAGTAAAAACAAAACTGAATCCTGTCTAATCTCTTGCCATGTATAATTTTATACTGTTGAAATTGATATGTCATAGAAAAAAATGCAGCCTTGTGCATTTTCAATCATTGTCATCAAAGTTAGCCATAGTTTACATCAGAAAACACTTACAGAGTACACTGTTATATTGATAACATTGCTAAACATTTTGACTATCTTGTTCATAAACAATGACACAACGACTTGTCATTCTGATAGTGTCAGGACCGGGGGCCAGAAACTCAAACGCAGACTTAGAGAATGAACAGAAGTGGTTTATTGTGCACAAGGGTGGCCCGGGAGAGGTTGGGGTGAGGTGGTCGTTCCGAGGGCATGTGGTTCTGGTCCCCGAGCTTCGATGATTCCGGGGCACAGGAGGGAATCCGCGTGGTGCGTGTGCAGGTGTCCTAAGGGCGAGACAGAGAGAGTAGTTAAATACTAGTACAAGGGTTCAGACAAGATACTGATACTTATGACAGACAAACTGGCTTGCGTGCTTGTACTGTGAGGTACAACGATCCGACGGGGACTGGAAGGTTGGCTGGTCTCTTAAAGGTGTGTTGATTGCAGGCGGAGGCCCTGATGTGCTGATTGCGGATGTGCTTCAGGTGGGAAAACCTGGAGCTCAGACCACCACGCCCACCAGCAACCTCAGAGCAGCAGGCAGGCCAGGGTCATGACCGGGGGTTCGTGACAGTACCCCCTCCCCGACGAGAGCCTCCCAGCGATCCTCCAGGCGGGTGGAGGGGCCGGGAGAGGAGGGAGCAGGGGGCTGATGAGGACAGGCTTGAGCAGGGACAAGCAAGGCAGAGTCCTCTCCAGTGTCTGGTTCGCTCGCTCTGCCTGTCCGTTAGCTTGGGGATGGAACCCCGAGGTCAGGCTGACGGTGGCCCCGATGGCACGGCAGAACGCCCTCCAGACCTCTGATGTGAATTGTGGACCCCGGTCCAAGACGATGTCCAATGGTAGACTGTGGACCATTAACACCACCGAGACCAGGAGTTCAGCGGTTTCCTTAACTGTGGGCAGCGGCAGATAACGTGCAAATTTGCTAAAGCAATCCACCACAGTGAGTACCACAGTCATACCTTTCGACGGGGGCAGCCCAGACACGAAATCCAGAGATAGGTGGGACCAAGGACGACGAGGTATGGGTAGAGGCTGCAGGTATCCTGGGGGAAGCCGGTTGGAGCCTTTGTTCTATGACCGGGACAGGCAGAAACAAAGGCATGGACATCGGCCCTCATCTCTGGCCACCAAAAATGTCTGCGCAGGAAGGCCAGAGAGCGGGTCACTCCCGGATGGCATGAGTTTGGAGGAGTGACCCTACTGTAGCACAGACGAACGAACAGAGAGGCACAAACAAGCGGCCCGGGGGGCCGTTACCTGGGTCTGGCTGATGCTGAAGGGCGGTTCTCACCTCCTTCTCAATCTCCCACATGGCCGCCCCAATGATACAAGTCTTGGGTATTATGGGGTCCGGGTCTACCGTAGTCCCCTCTCTGACGAACATCCGGGATAGAGAGTCAGGCTTAGCATTCCTGGATCCGGGACTGTAGGTAAGGGCAAAATTGAACCGACCAAAGAAAAGCGCCCACCTGGCCTGACGGGGGTTCAGGCGCTTCACCGAGCGGATGTATTCCAGGTTCTTATGGTCGGTCCAGACCACAAACGGTTGCTCGGTGCCCTTGAGCCAATGTCGCCACTCCTCGAGGGCCAGCCAATAATTCCCGGTTCCCGACATCATAATTCTGTTTAGAGGGAGACAACCGATGAGAGGAATGCACAAGGGTGAAGCTTATCGTCCTCGAGTGACCGTTGGGACAGGACCGCTCCCACCCCTACGTCCGAAGCATCCACCTCCACCACAAACTGCCGGGACAGGTCAGGGCTGGTGAGGATGGGGGCTGACGTAAACATCCTCTTGAGTTCTAAAAAAGCTCCTTCAGCCTCAGAGGTCCAGTGGAATGGCCTAGCTGGAGAGGTAAGTGCAGTTAATGGTGCAGCAGTGCGGCCGTAATTTCTTATGAAACGTCTGTAAAAGTTGGCAAACCCCAAGAATCTCTGTAGCTGTTTCCTAGAGTCTGGTCAGGGCCAGTCTAAGACTGCTCTCACCTTCGCTGGATCCATCCTCACCTGTCCCTTAGCGATGATGTGGCCGAGGAATGTTACAGTGGAGGCGTGGAACTCTCACTTCTCTGCTTTAACGAAAAGGCGGTTTTCCAGGAGACGATAGAGGACTTGTCGGACATGCTGGATGTGTTCTGCTTGGTTCTGGGAGAAGATTAAGATATCGTCAAGGTAGACAAAGACAAATCTGCCCAGCATATCTCTGAGCACGTCATTAATCAAACACTGCAGGTGCGTTAGTCAGGCCAAAAGGCATCACCAAGTACTCAAAGTGTCCCAGGGGGGTATTGAAGGCCGTCTTCCACTCGTCCCCCTCCCGGATGCGAACCAAATGATAGGCATTGCGGAGATCTAGCTTAGAAAAAAAAAACAGAGGCTCCCTGGAGGGATTCAAACGCAGAGTTCATGAGAGGTAACGGATACTTGTTTTTAACAGTGTTATCATTCAACCCCCTGAAGTCGATGCACGGGCAGAGGGTCCCATCCTTCTTGCCCACAAAGAATCCGGCTCCTAGGGGTGAAGACGAAGGACGGATGATACCTGCTGCCAGTGAGTTGTTTATGTACTCCTCCATAGCCGCCCGCTCCGGTTTGGAGATGTTGTATAGACGGCTCCATGGGAACGTAGCTCCAGGTAGCAAGTTTATGGCGCAGTCATAAGGTCGATGAGGTGGAAGAGATAGCGCCTCCTGTTTACTGAACACCTCCGATATCTCGTGGTATTCCGTGGGGATGGATGACAGGTCGGACTGGTTCGGGTCTCTGTGGGTTCACAGGGGAAGGCAGAGCAGACCGCAAGCAACTAGCAAGACAGGTAGGACTCCAGTTACGGATCTTAGCGGATGCCCAGTCAATGTGAGGATTGTGTTTAGTAAGCCAAGAGTGCCCCAACACCAACGGAATGAATGGCGAGTCTATCACAAAAAAAGGATAGTTTCAAAGTGATTACCTGACAACTGGAGCTGAACTGGGCAGGTGCGGGTTGTCACTCGAGCAAGCAGCCTCCCGTTAAGTGTGCTAGCCTCCAGCGGCTCTTATAGCTGCTCCGTGGTCAACCCCAGCTGTTTCACCAACGTGGTGTCCAGAAAACTCGTCAGCTCCTGAGTTGATGAGCGGCAGGAGCTCCAGGGTCTGGGTTCCCCAGCTGATAGTGGCGTGTAGCTGAGTTTGAGGACGGGAAGACAGAGGCATGGTCGCCCGGCTCGCTAGGATGCCTCCCCTGGCTAGCGAGCCCTCCGGTTTAACGGTCTGTTAGGGCAGGAGGCGATGTAGTGACCAGGTAGACCACAGTAGAGACAGGCGTTGTTTCCTCTGCGGCGTTCCAGCTCCTCTGTACTGAGCCGGCTCCGGCCCAGCTGCATGGGCTCGCCCTCGGGGTCCTCCTCTCGCCGAGCGGGCTCCAGTGTGGGTTCAGGATGAGGGGGTCTGGATCGTACCGGAGCCGGAGAGCGTTCTCTGCGGCGGGGGGTGACGTCCCTGCTGGGGCTGCCGCGTTTCTGCCATTGTCTCTCTCAGCAGCGATTATCTATCCGAATTGACAGGGTAATGAGATTATCCAGACATTCAGGTTCAGGGTGGGACACTAGTTCATCTTTTAAATGTTCGTTTAACCCATTGGTGAATACCGACAGTAGAGACGCCTCATTCCATCCACTCTCAACGGGCCAGGGTCCTGAACTCAACGGCGTACTCACGCTCCGGAGTCCCTGGCGAAGGGTGAGCAGTCTCGTGGAGGCGTCGTTACCTCGAACCGGGTGGTCAAATACCTTAGTCATCTCCGTGGTAAAGGCGGCATAGGAGGTGGTTATCTGGTCCTGCCTCCTCCAGTGAACCAAGGCCCATTCCAACGCTGCTCCGCGCAGCAGTCCGATGAGGTAGGCAATTTTCGACCTTTCTGAGGCATAGGTGAGGGGTTGGAGAGCGAATACAAGACCACATTGCATGAGGAAAGTTTTGCATTGGCCTACGTTGCCATCATACCTCTCTGGTGGGGATACCCACGGTTCCCTGGCGGAGCTTGTGGTCGCTAATGCGGCAGGTGCGGGTGGAGGACTTTGCAGGGAGTCCTGGAGGTTTCCCATGCGGAGTGACAGATCTTGTAGTCCTCCCATGATTTCCTGAAGGGCAGTGCTGTGTTGATCCAAGATCGCTCCCTGAGTGGAGACTGCATGGCGGACCGGCTCTAGGTCTGCTGAGTCCATTCTGGTCGGATCGTTCTGTCAGGACCGGGGGCCAGAAACTCAAACGCAGACTTAGAGAATGAACAGAAGTGGTTTATTGTGCACAAGGGTGGCCCGGGAGAGGTTGGGGTGAGG
>NC_060159.1:21901917-21915864 GCF_021292245.1 Micropterus dolomieu
GATGCCTCCCCTGGCTAGCGAGCCCTCCGGTTTAACGGTCTGTTAGGGCAGGAGGCGATGTAGTGACCAGGTAGACCACAGTAGAGACAGGCGTTGTTTCCTCTGCGGCGTTCCAGCTCCTCTGTACTGAGCCGGCTCCGGCCCAGCTGCATGGGCTCGCCCTCGGGGTCCTCCTCTCGCCGAGCGGGCTCCAGTGTGGGTTCAGGATGAGGGGGTCTGGATCGTACCGGAGCCGGAGAGCGTTCTCTGCGGCGGGGGGTGACGTCCCTGCTGGGGCTGCCGCGTTTCTGCCATTGTCTCTCTCAGCAGCGATTATCTATCCGAATTGACAGGGTAATGAGATTATCCAGACATTCAGGTTCAGGGTGGGACACTAGTTCATCTTTTAAATGTTCGTTTAACCCATTGGTGAATACCGACAGTAGAGACGCCTCATTCCATCCACTCTCAACGGGCCAGGGTCCTGAACTCAACGGCGTACTCACGCTCCGGAGTCCCTGGCGAAGGGTGAGCAGTCTCGTGGAGGCGTCGTTACCTCGAACCGGGTGGTCAAATACCTTAGTCATCTCCGTGGTAAAGGCGGCATAGGAGGTGGTTATCTGGTCCTGCCTCCTCCAGTGAACCAAGGCCCATTCCAACGCTGCTCCGCGCAGCAGTCCGATGAGGTAGGCAATTTTCGACCTTTCTGAGGCATAGGTGAGGGGTTGGAGAGCGAATACAAGACCACATTGCATGAGGAAAGTTTTGCATTGGCCTACGTTGCCATCATACCTCTCTGGTGGGGATACCCACGGTTCCCTGGCGGAGCTTGTGGTCGCTAATGCGGCAGGTGCGGGTGGAGGACTTTGCAGGGAGTCCTGGAGGTTTCCCATGCGGAGTGACAGATCTTGTAGTCCTCCCATGATTTCCTGAAGGGCAGTGCTGTGTTGATCCAAGATCGCTCCCTGAGTGGAGACTGCATGGCGGACCGGCTCTAGGTCTGCTGAGTCCATTCTGGTCGGATCGTTCTGTCAGGACCGGGGGCCAGAAACTCAAACGCAGACTTAGAGAATGAACAGAAGTGGTTTATTGTGCACAAGGGTGGCCCGGGAGAGGTTGGGGTGAGGTGGTCGTTCCGAGGGCATGTGGTTCTGGTCCCCGAGCTTCGATGATTCCGGGGCACAGGAGGGAATCTGCGTGGTGCGTGTGCAGGTGTCCTAAGGGCGAGACAGAGAGAGTAGTTAAATACTAGTACAAGGGTTCAGACAAGATACTGATACTTATGACAGACAAACTGGCTTGCGTGCTCGTACTGTGAGGTACAACGATCCGACGGGGACTGGAAGGTTGGCTGGTCTCTTAAAGGTGTGTTGATTGCAGGCGGAGGCCCTGATGTGCTGATTGCGGATGTGCTTCAGGTGGGAAAACCTGGAGCTCAGACCACCACGCCCACCAGCAACCTCAGAGCAGCAGGCAGGCCAGGGTCACGACCAGGGGTTCGTGACAGATAGCACTGCGTGTTCAATGAAGGCGCATGTCTTTACTCTTTTTAAATGCAGGCTGTACAGTTTTAAAAAAAAATGTTTAACTGGCAGGTATTGGTTTCTCTTTATACAAAATGAATTAGCAGAACCTGCTCATATTGTGAAATCCATTTTATTATTGTTGAATGAATGAAGTAGTCCAACTGCTGTTTTGAGTGGTGGATAACATACATCCAAACTTATAAGACACAGTCTTGGTTTGCAAAATGGTTAGTTGTCATAGTATGATGAGAGCTTACTCACTGAAATTCACTGTGGATTGGACAATACAAGACAGAATCCAAGTATTTGTTGTGTTGGCTCTGGTCTAGCACATTGGCTTTTAGTATTTTTTGACTTTGAGCTTTAGTTTGTGAGGGTTTACATCGATATTGGGTTGGCAGAGTAAGGAGGATCATAGCCTTATCATTGTATCCAAAAATTTGAACACTATGTTAAGGCCATGAGTCCTTCACGTTTCACCGGGTATAGATAAAACCACCAGTATTGTAGATAAAATGTGTTTCAGTGGAGCCAAATTAATAGTAGCTGTCCAAAATCATAGAGACTCCACTTTATATTGCTAAGCACCCAGCAATGAAGGTGTGTGGACATAATGTGTGCTCTCTGTATTTTGGTCTGATCTGGCTTTTCTTTGGCAGATTCTGCGATCTGGTCAACAGCCTAACAGAGGAGGCCTGGAAAGGTCCAGAGGAGGGAGACTGCGAAGCTGACACCCTAGAGGTGAGAGGACTGAAGACCTGATTCCCTCACATATTGGTTTAGATATATCTTTTTAGCCTTGTAAACTTTGGTTATATATATTTAAACTATCTTTTTGATAGTTATAGTTTATAGAAACAACAGATTCAGTGCACAGATGAATCGCTTACCCCAGCTTCAATAAATAGACAGAATTCCTTTAAATACAGGAATCCCCTCACATTTTATTAATCTGAAAACACTTTTTACAGCACAGATTTAGCAAAATACATAACCTCTACACTACTGCAACTCTTTTTCAATGCATGGGTGCCAAGAAACGGTTTACCTTTTTGTTTCTGTACGTTATTTTGTTACATCCTGTTGTATCTCTGTGGTGCTCTTTGCCTGCTTTTAAAATGTCACAGGAAATATGATGTGATGTGGTGTTTCCATCAAAAGAATTGAAATGCTGACAGAAAAAAAAATCATTGACCACAAAACCATCTTTCAACAGTTAATTATCCTTGGGAAAGTTCCTTGTTATAGTAGTGCTAGATCTGACTATTTCTCATGCCTCCATCAAACAAATTTTTTTTTGCAGAATTGAATTATGAAATAATTAATCAACAATGTGTTTCCTTCATTTTTTTAATACCATAATGTTTGGCAAAATCTAGCATGTATGAACTCAAGATTTCCATCTGGCTTTTCTAATTCAGTTCATCACAATTTGCATTATAATAACTGGATCAAAACCCAGCTGCAAACCTGGTGAAAATGAACAATAACCTGCTGGGATAAGGCCTGGATTTAGCTTTAGTGCTTTGTATGCTTTGACAGTACAGAACAGACACCTGCTGCTGCATTCACCTGTCTTCCCAGCGGAGCCTCAGGGAAAGTGAAGCTAATTCCCCGAAAACACTGCTGCACCCTTTTTGACTCAGTGGTGTGGCACAGATCAAATGTCTAAAAGGTTTCTCTCAAGAGCTAGTTTTATTTATGTAAGACTAAATTTACTGTCTGTTTGTCTCCAGCCTTTACACAACACGACCTGCCCTGAAAAGCAGGGTCTTAGCTTGTTTCCTGTAAACATTAATCACATGATTGAAAAAAGGAAATTATGCTGGTTGAGCCTTTCTTACGGAGGTTTCATCAGGGTCAAGGACCATTGTAACAGGTTTAAAGTGACCTGATTACAAAGAAAAAAACGTTTAAGTTTATTAAAGCTGGGGTAAACAACTTTGGAGACTTGGCAATAGATTTAGAAAGTATCCAACCAAAAAACACCACCCCTTACCCAAATCACATTTTTAGAGTGCACGGGCAGGTAGGCCAGCCACTCATTATATTCAAACTGAATGAAATGATTGGCCGTGCTAATTACAAACCTCCGACAGCCATAGATTCCGGATTTTCTTATTAATTTTTGTGTCAGAGCATTTGATTTATTGATTGCTTTAAGTATGTAAATAGAATTTTAACAAATATTAGGGTCTACCCCAGCTTGAAGATATAAGTAATCAAATAAGTTGTTATGTTATTGTCATATATAGATTTGCAAGATATGTTTAAAGGGATAAAAGAAAACTAATTTGGACTTTGTTTCTGGTGCTTTTTAATAGATGGTACCTACTGTATGTGATTATTTACCATTTACAATGTGGGAACATTACCGTAGGCTGTTGGTTTCTTCAATAAAAATGCTAATGCTAAACTCAGTAGTTTAGTGTTGGATTAGACTATAGTAACCAAATGCAGTTACATAAATTATTTCAAAGAATCATTGATTTCTAATCAAATATTACACTACTGCAGGCACAGTGGTAAGAACTTATCAGGCCTTAAATTGCGTTAAGTAAGTAGCATGCTTGTTGCCCTTATCTCCTCAGTACGACTATGAGTACGATGAGCATGGAGAGCGGGTGGTTCTGGGAAAAGGCACATTTGGAGTGGTGTACGCAGGCCGAGACCTCAGCAACCAGGTGCGACTGGCCATCAAAGAAATACCAGAGAGAGACAGCAGGTGAGAATCTGCCCAGACATTTGTCAGGAAAAGGCCACCATGTTGTCTTTATTTGTGACTCTAAAGGTTTCACACTGTTGTTACTGCAGAGGAAGCTTTTTTTGTAAGGAATCTCTGAAATTCTTGTGACATTATGTCATCACTTTCATGTACAGGGTTAGTTTTAATAAGTTTAATCACCTGTTTACATCAGTGTTACCAAAACACTTTGTGTGTATCCTTGAAGTCTAACAAACATGTTTCCTTCCTCATAAAATAGATATTTTTAATACCTGGATTGTTTACATCCATGTTTGCTAGCTTGCAAACTGCTGGTCACTTTGTTAGGACATTGCTACAGTTCCTTGCGCATTACAGCTACCAGTATCAGCTGTTGAATAGGGTGAAACTGGCAGCAGGAACATGTATTGCGTCGCTCATATGCTCAAGTGCATGCAGGTGCATCCTTATCTGCACAATACAAACACAACAGGGAAACTACTAGTCATCAAAAATTCCACAGGGTACCTTTTTACGAAGATAAATCCTACTATTTTTGGTATTATATTATGTATTTTTGAAAAGTGCAATTGGATTAGTTCTGTTATGAGTTTGTGCTATATAAATAGAATTGAATTGGTAACCCTCTGATCTTTGCAATAGTACCAACATCAGACCAATATGTCATATTTGCACTCAAGATATTTTGTAATCAAATTGGCAGATTGCTTCAGCCCATTCATGTTTAGAACAGGATCAACTCTCAGCCACCCTCAGGACATACTTTACATTTTAAGCAGTTGGAAATCTTGTTTTTATTATCCTGTGCAAGATTAAATTACAGCCTGAATGTAAACAGGTGTCTGAGCTGTTAATGCCTCATCTTGTTCAGCACTGCTGCTGAGCATCATTAAGAAAAGTGCTGAGACGCAGCTGAGCAGTGTCCCCAGTGGTTTCTGGCTTTCAGCGGGCTGGTATCTACTTGAGTGGCTGGTTAGTGGAGAACTGTGAAGGCAAACTCCCTCCCTCCATCTTGAGTTCCCATCACTGTTTCTGCTTAAAACGCCTGTCACCTCATAGATCTGTACTTAGTCATCTCGAATTGCAAGCAGCCGCACTTTGTTCCACTAATCACATCAGCAAGTCAGCAGGGCGCTCGGCTGCAAAGAATGTGGAGAATTTGGGTAAATAATTCACAAGAGAATTGAAATCTCAAGACAGGCGGAGAGAGAGAGAGAGAGAGAAGGAGAGAGAGAGGGTGTGAGTCATGCTGAAAGCTGAATTTGAAAAGAAATTGCTGGTAGGCATGACATCAAGATTCAGGCTGTTGACATGTCATCTATATCCTATTTATTTTCATGTCACCTTAAGACACACAGTAACAGTGACATCTCCATGAGCCTTTTTTCTCTACTGAAAAACACTCAGACTATCAATCAATTAACTATCAGGTTAATAGAGCACATATAGTAACTTAGCATTTTTTCATGTGTTTTTATTTTCACCTGAAAAATGTTCTGCAACAATTTTGATAATTGATTAATTATTTAAGTCATTTTTATAAACATTTTTTTTATCACTGGCTCCACCTGCTAAATGTGAGTATTTTCTGCTTTTCTTAGTCCTCTGTGATAGTGAATTGAATATTTTGGGGTTTCAGACTATTTTTAAAGGTATGTAGTAAGTTCAGTTATCTGCCATTGTGTAGTACAAATGTTGAATCTGGAAATCTACAATTTAATTTTTCAATACACCTTCAACTAAAATTGAGACCTTTGAGCTTGAATGAATCATTGTAACTAACCCTGCAGGAAACTAATTGAAAATCCCTCGCAATTTCACCAAGGGGAGATAAAGAAGTGCAAAAGTCTGTATCTGTAGAGGCGATAAAGATAGAAAAATACTGTCCTTTTTTGGTTGTTAAGTAAGTTCTTCAGTAATTAACCTTCTTTAATGTTGTATCAACATTTTGTACTGGCACAGGCACCTTTCCAACTTCATCTACATACAGTATTTAAATTGTTACCTGGAAATGAAAGTATCTCATTGTCATCTGTTCTTCTCTAGCGGAGACTGTAACATAGTGGTTTTGTTTTTTTAATACAGGTACTCTCAGCCACTCCACGAGGAGATCGCTCTTCACAAGCACTTAAAGCACAAGAATATCGTCCAGTACCTCGGGTCCCTCAGCGAGAACGGCTTCATAAAAATCTTCATGGAGCAGGTGCCTGGAGGTGAGACCTCTTGTTGCGGTTACGTACGAAATAAAAGATAGAATTAGAGTTTGGTTCAAACAAGACGGCACAAAATGAAAAGAAATGGGCAGGATGCTCACCAAACAGCTTGTGCAGCATATTTCAAGTCTCAAGTACCAGAATCATCTTAAAGAAACTGTTGAAGTGGCTGTTATTGATTATCTTTGTGTTTTTCCTTTACCCTTGACCCTTACCTGAATAAAGTATACATTTGCACTGATGACTATGTTTACACCACAGCTTTAATTACAACTAAACTGGAATAGATTTTTACAGTTCCAAAAAGTAATTATCAGAAAGCTAACCAAAGAGCTTATGACTCATAATCAACTTTGTACATCAAAATACTTTGTGTAACTTCTCACTAAAACAGTTTGCATTTCTGAAAGCAATGCATTGAAAATGAAGTTTGTACGTGATTTATTATTGCTATATATTGTCCCGTGGTCTCCAGGGAGTCTTTCTGCACTGCTGAGGTCCAAGTGGGGCCCTCTGAAAAATAACGAGCCCACCATCGGCTTTTACACACGGCAGATCCTGGAGGGACTTAAGTACCTGCATGAAAACCAGATCGCACATAGAGACATCAAGGTGACTAAACAGTTACTGTACTATTTAATATTCTGTTGGAGGTTTTTTATCGTCTTTCAGGCATCATTGGCTTCTTGCAGGCTCGTTTCCAGAGAAGCTTAAATTAAAAAAATAATTGATCTTTCCATATTAGAGTTTATTATAATTTGTTTAAATTCTGTGAGGATGTTCAACTGGGATGCATTTAAAGACTTCTTTCGGTTAGCATTGATTGCCATAATGCAGTGGTGATCCAGCTCAAATTTCATTCATGAAAATGTTTACACTCACTGTCACAACTACTCTTACTTGTGTCTGGTAAGTCATTTTATAGGAAAAATCCTCCGGTGCACTGGCGGTGATAAACTTAACATTTGCATTTTGTAGTAATAGATTGAAGAACCGAGTAGTTAGCATGAGCAGTGAGGGCTGGAAAATGACATGGAAAAGAATGCACCACCAACACAAACTTAAACTTTGTCAACAGGACGTCTAGGGGCGAAAGATGTCAGTACCATAGACAGTATATTAGAATATTTGAATGGAGAGCAGTAAAGCCAGTATTGGACCAATAAAATACTACTACAGGGCTACTTCCTGTTGGCACCAGCGTCTACTGTGCATGATTGTGCAGCATAACCGTGGTTTAATGACGTACAGCAACGGTAGAAACACCGTAATTCTGGCAGCTGCATAGCTGCGCCAACAAAAAGTAACATGGCTCTGTGTTTGGCTTTGGTCGGCTTCACTGTTCGATCTCTAGCTTACCTTCTTGGTCAGTACTGGCAAGTGGCCACACTGTTTGATTAACAGGTGATATGTGGGAGGTGCACTGCAAAAACATTGTGACAATTTAAGAAAAACAAGAGGAACAAAAGATTGCACAGCATCTATGATGGACTAGAGGTTTGTAAGTCAAGGACTTTTATTTATAGCTTATTTCATTACAACTAAACTATTGGCTGCTTTCATTTAAGATGCATCCAGCAACAGGAAACATGTACAGAATAATAAAAAATTATTTTAAAAAAATGACAATTTTAAAAATAATAACAATAAATAAAGAACTCATTCCCCATGATTACGTGCACAGAAAGTTTTGTGTGAATGCATTCCCAGAGCGTCCCAGCTTCTCACAGTATTTTAGCTTTTTCTTTATGGCTCTTTGGCTACAACAGCAAACCTGACTTCCCCTTTTTCTTATGTAAAGTATCCTCCCTGTTTCGTCTCAGTTATGACAAACCAACACTGATAACGCTTCCATCACAGACAGTCCTTAGGGTCATCAGCCGCTTTCCCAAGCGACTAACTGATTAAACAACACAGCCATATAAGCATCATTAGCAGCACGTAAATGTTAATCACCTTGTTGTGGCTTGGATGCCGCCCTCCTCCTCCCACGCAGTGTGTTGTAACCTGCTGTTTGCCTCTTTCAAGGATTTGCAAGCACGTCACATTATCTCAGTACCAGCATGGCCTTGGAGTTTCAGCGAGGGAAGGGGCGTATATTGTTCTCACGGATGTCTTTTCAATTCGCAGGGCGATAATGTTCTCATCAACACCTACAGTGGCGTCCTAAAGATATCAGATTTTGGTACATCCAAAAGGTTGGCTGGGATCAACGCCTCCACAGAGACTTTCACAGGTACGCCCTGACTAAATTACTCCCTGCTTACTGTTCACACAAACCCTCAGAAATGCTTGAGATCTATGTCAAATCCCTGAAAATCCCAATTTTCATGAAACGAAAGGGGACCTATCTCAGTAGTGGCCATAAAGCTGAGCAGTGAGGTAACCCTATACAGATAATACTTGTCTTTGGCTGTCACCATTTCAGAGCAGTAATCCAGTTTCCTAGGCCAGTAAGTGATATCTCTTAGAATAGCTGACTGTTGCAATTCAGAGACGCTGGATTTGGCATGAGTCTGTGGTCAGAACGGGCAGGTTTATACCCGTGTGATGTCTGCACCACAGTGGCCAATTGCAGCTCAGTGTGATCTCTTGGATTAGATCATCTGGCAGCTCATTGGAAGAGACGGGGACTTACCCTGAATGGTGGAGCTCTTTCAGGAAACTGGGCTACTCCTTTTTATAGCCCACGCCTGCTATAAATGTATCCATGCCTGTTTTTAGCTCAGTACAAACTTCTAAAAGCAGCAAATACCGCCCAGCAGGCTATTATTAGAACAAAAGAGTCCTTTCAATGGGGAGCTGAAAATGTTACTTTGGACTGAGCTGTGATTAATTGACAACACTGAGAGGCTCTTTGGTTTTGTGTAAGCAACAGCATAAGCCCTGATAAAGCTTTTGTAACGTGCTTGGTAATTTGCAAGAATTTTGTCCTCACCTTCAGGACAGAGGTTACTTATTATTAGACTATTTTTGCCGTTGACATCAGTTTCTTTCATATGCTGTTGACGTCACACACTGTCGTGCGTGTTCCCAAACCTGAACATCTGCAATGCCCATTTAATCCGTTCATGTTGCCAGAAGCAGAGGCCAGGTTTGACACACTTTATGTTTGCTGTGTTTTTTGTCTCTGTTTTTAAATTTCTCTTTTATACCTTCTGGACAGCACTCTGGTTCCACTTGTGGTGTTGAAAGTACTCTATAAATAAAGTTGAGTTGAGTTGACAGTGTGTAATTAAGATTAGCTAGTTTGCTTTTCCTGCACATTTCTGACAGAGTCACTATCAATAATTTACTTATTTATATATTAATTTATTTATGTATTAGATTTGCTGGTTGGTTATTTCATCAAAAGAGGAAAAACATATTTTTCATAAATCATATCACAAGAATCTTAACAGATCACGCCTTAAACACAACGAAAGCTCTCTTAACACATATCTTGTTTTTTTAATTTGTAAAAACACTAAGAAGTATAAAAACCATGAATTTGCCATTTTACAGGGGATTATTGTCCAGACTATTTCTTGGCTTAGATCAGTGGCCTGGAAACCAGTAGAGATTCCAGGAAGTTTTTGATCTTGGCCAAGAAATAGTCCGGCTCAATGTCTCGTTTCACTTTGGGTTTATTAGACATGAGATATATCATATTAATTAGTAAGCTTTAGAGGTGCTGGCAAGTGTCTTCCCAAAATGCCAAACAATGATCTTTCTTCCCTCAAGGACTACTTTAAAGGAAGAGAGATCAAAGTGTCTGTCAACAGTAAAAGTAATACATCCTGATCCAAATATATCTGATAACTTGGTAGCCAGACTGTATAAAGCTTCTTTTATATTATTATACACCCTGTAAGTGTTTTAGCAATCGCAGCTCAAACACTGAAACCCTTCTAAGCATATGTACACCATTAGTCGCTGAATTACTGAAAATTATTTTATATATTTGGTAACTTTTTATGGAGATCTACACTTACAAACATGTAAATATCTGTCTGTCTTTGTATTTTTGTTTGTTTATCTAGGCACACTACAGTACATGGCTCCTGAAATCATAGACAAGGGTCCTCGGGGATACGGCAAGCCAGCAGACATCTGGTCTCTGGGCTGCACCATCATAGAGATGGCAACTGGGAAACCACCTTTCTATGAACTAGGAGAACCACAGGCCGCTATGTTCAAGGTGAGAGACACCAACATTAACCATCATCCCACTGGGTAATGTGTTTAATTTTAGCAAACAGGCTATGAAAGGCAGGGGAGCATCTGTTTTTGTAGTGAAATCTTTTGTGAAGTGTTGATCAACAGTGCCGATGAACAGCTGCAGCTCTGACATTTCAACAGAAGTGAGGATGTGGTAAATTTCATGTTTTATAAAGGTATCTGATATATAATGATGTTTTTTAGATTATGTTAGAGTTTACCATCAGCATCCTGTTGTTATAACTGATTTGTGCAGTACATTTTGTCTTGTTTTGCAAACGACCAACAGAAATTAAGTGCATTGAAACCACAACCTATAAACATGGACATAGTCTCTGTGACGTCATCTTATATTGTCATGTTTTTCTTGTTTTATTTTTATTTCAAAATGGCTCGTATGAGTTATTTTACATTTATTTTTTATCTTTCTAAACCCCTCATGGCGATCCTATCAGATAAACACATAAATAAAATAATCCTAATTCAAGGAGCACACAACTGCATCTGCAGTGGAGCCATTACAAGAAATAATAAGCAAGCTGTTATGCACCTGCGTTGTGTTACCGCCTACATTGTGTTGCCACCTGCATTGTGTTATCACCTGCATGCTGTAACATGATCGAGCCCAGTAGAAACTCCAAATATTGTCTATGCACGAACATTTGTTTGAACACTTAACAAACGTGTTTCCAGTGAGAGGACCCTACACAGACTCCGTCATGTTTTTATGTTGTTTTTTTACAGTTTCTATGTGCAGGTGTCTTTGTTTGAAATCTTCTTCTCACTCAATTTAGACTGTTTATTTGCTTTGAATATAAATGTAAAGTGCTCCACCCCATGATATATTGTTCTTAGCCATGTGCAGTCCATTAAAGACAGTAATGATGTTTAAGGGTTGTCTTGAAAGCATTATAGCACCCCTACCAAAGATAAAGATGTAATTTAATTAAAGGGCTGTGAATTCCAACAAGGAGGTGTATGTTACTGTGCTCTATATACCTTGTAGTAAATGGAACATAAAAGCAAACAAACTGGGATCTCCTGACATTTTCTGGACAGAGATCACAGAATTTATGGAAGTCCGGAGTACAATCACATCATCTTTTTTCTCTAAAAGGATTTCATGTTGTGTCAAGTTCATGTCTGCACTGTGTATGGTGAGTAGAGTTAGTAAATAGTTAAACAGTCCTTATATACTCTTCACTCATCCTTGTGGAATGTCTCAAGGGAGGGGCAGCACTGTGTTGATCTTAAATCAACATTCCTCAACAGCAACGACATGAATTTCTAGCGTTGTCATTGTCACGAGAGCATTATTTCTCCCAACTGCAGCCCCAAGCTACATCCAGGCACATAGTTCACTGGGTAAACACTCACTTTACACTTACTTACATTGCAGTGAATCAAATCATTTATATATGTAAAGAGAACATCTCAGATACCTTTTGAGAAGCAGCGTGCTCTCACATTTTCTTATTTTAAAACTTAAAGACAGTATGTCTTTTATCCTTTCTTCTCCTGTCTGAAATCAATATGTCTCTCTTTTTTCTGCAGGTGGGCATGTTTAAGATCCATCCTGAGATCCCAGAGTCCATGTCGCCGGAGGCCAAAGCCTTCATCCTGCGCTGCTTTGAGCCCGACCCAGACAAGCGTGCCACCGCTCTCGACCTGCTCACAGACGAGTTCCTCACCGTCACCAGCCGCAAGAAGAAAAGCAAGAGTTGCTTCACGGGTGAGTTCAGTTCAGTGTAGTTCTGCTCAGCAGATAAGCATGCCTTGTTGTTTTTCTGATGTACTTCTTTATTTGGACCTCCATTAGTGTCCCTAAAGTTACAGCTTGGTTTCTTGGGATCCACTTAAGGTGATAAAAATAAATATTTAGTGCAATTTAAAATCACTGAACAAACATAAGGAATTAAGTATAGTTTGACTGTGTTTGCAATTTTTGCAGAGAGTTAGAGCTCCCACATCTGTGTTGTAAATACAGTATGAAGCTTCAGCCAGGAGATTGTTAGCTTAATTTAGCATGAAGACACAGGGGGAAACCGCTACCCTGGCTCTGTCAAAGTTAACAAAATCCAACTAGTAACACCTTCAAAGCACACAAGTGGTTTAATGCATACAAAAAACAACCTTTAAAAACAACCTTGTAGTTTTACGAAGGTTCGTATGCTGGGTTATTTCTTGGCCAGGAGCATGTGACTTTCTGGTGTTCC
Organism: Micropterus dolomieu; assembly: GCF_021292245.1. Classification (NCBI taxonomy): domain Eukaryota; kingdom Metazoa; phylum Chordata; class Actinopteri; order Centrarchiformes; family Centrarchidae; genus Micropterus; species Micropterus dolomieu. Next base: position 21,914,777 of record NC_060159.1, read on the forward strand.
CACTGGTTAAGGACCGTAGACGCAGTGGTCGGCAAAAGAAACTTACTGCCCTACATGAAAGACTTCCTGCCAAAAAGTCATACCTCCAACATGGAAACAAGACCAAGCGACTCAACTATGCACCAAAATACAGAAACTGGGGTGCAGAAAATGGCAGCAGGTGCTCTGGACTTCTGAGTCAATGTTTGAGTAAACAGAGTCAGGGATGTACAGTGGGGGAAATAAGTATTTGACCCCTTGCTGATTTTGCAGGTTTGCCCACTTACAAAGAATGCAACGATCTATAATTTTAATCATATGTACATTCTAACAGTGAAAGACAGAATCCCAAAGAAAATTCCAGAAAATCACATCATATGAATTTATAAAAATTGATAACCATCTGATGAGGAAAAACAAGTATTTGACCCCCTACCAAACAGCAAGTATTCTGGCTCCTACAAGCCAGTTAGTCTTTCTTTAAGACACAGCCCCAATCCCAACCAATTATCTACATCAAATACACCTGCCTCACCTCGTTACCTGCTTAAAAGACACCTGTCAACACCCAAACAACCAGCATCCAACATCAGCACCATGGGCAAGACCAAAGAGCTTTCTACGGACAATCAGGGACAAGATTGTTGATCTGCACAAGGCTGGGATGGGCTACAAGAGAATCGGAAAGCAACTTGGAGAGAAAAGATCAACTGTCGGTGCAGTTATCAGGAAATGGAAGAAGCATCACACCACCACCAACCTCCCTCGGTCTGGGCCTCCACACAAGATCTCGCCTCGTGGGGTGTCCCTGATCATGCGAACGGTGAGGAATCATCCCAAAACCACAAGGGGGGAACTGATGAATCAACTGAAGGCAGCTGGGACCACAGTTACAAAAGAAACGGTTGGTAACACACTACGCCGTCATGGATTGAAATCCTGCATCGCACGCAAGGTCCCCCTGCTCAAGAAGAAACATGTACAGGCCCGCATGAAGTTCGCCATTCACCACCTGGACGACTCAGAAGAGGCCTGGAAGAAGGTGATGTGGTCAGATGAGACCAAAATAGAACTTTTTGGCCTCAACGCAACTCGTCGTGTTTGGAGGG